>NC_030437.2:13743796-13906296 GCF_001660625.3 Ictalurus punctatus | reverse complement strand
AGACCACATTATGGTCATGTATGCCTTTCTTTTACTTTCTAAGATTCAACTTTTTAAAATCTGAAATCATTTATCAACAAAAATCTTTTACTGTAAAATATCATTTTAGAAGACTTAACAGTACAGTCATATTGAGATCATTCTGTGCTCTCATGAAGTCTGTTAGCTGAGCTGCAGTCCTGGCTAGCACACTGGAAGAATCTGTTGATTTAACACATTGCATGTGGATAATTTATCTTGGTAATGTTTAATGCTATTTAATGGTAGTTGATAGTATTACATAAAACATCTACAGCTAAAATTTTATTGGCTACAGACACCTATGTTGCAAATTCATCCTGGATGATGATTGGTTAGAAGATAGAACCATATAAACCCATGTTTATCTAAAAGTGTTCTTGAAGGAAACATTTTATTTTTCAAATATTACACCAATAACTTTGATTAAAGGCAATATAGTATCACACGCTGATCTGTATGCATTTAACTCAAATGCTTGATAGAACTGTGTTGAATGCAGAAGCACCAAAGCAATGGGCATTTTTTTCTCTTAATATTTTACAGCTTTATAATGCTTTATATTTTTTATATATTAGCAAAGAAGAAGAAGAAGAAGAAGACAGACAGACACAACTGGTAAGGACAGTGTACTCAGTTATATTTTGCCAATGTTAATTTTTTTAATGATTATATTTTACCTTTAAGCCCTTTTTCCAAAACAAATAAAAAGCTTTAGTGCAATGACAGAGACATTGTAAAAAAAAAAGTTATTATTATTATTATTATTATTATTATTATTATTATTATTATTATTATTATTGTTATTATTATTATTATTATTATGATTATGATTATATAATCATCATAATAATAATAATAATTATTATTATTATTATTGTTGTTGTTGTTGTTGTTATTGTTATTATTATTATTATTATGAATGACCTGTGAAGAACATGTAAAATCGACAGATATTTTATTATTATTAGTAGTAGTAGTAGTAGTAGTAGTAGTAGTAGTAGTAGTAGTAGTAGTAGTGATGGCAATTACAAAGAACACTACAGTGTCTTTAAAATGTAAATATACTTGTAAGACTCTGTTTTTTGGGTTTTTTTTCCTTTTCTGACCCTTTTCATTCTTCCAAAAGCAAATAATCTGACCGAAAAAAAATGACAGAGCATTTTTCTCATCCTCTACTATCTTTTAATCATTTTAATCATTTTTCACACAACACCACCATATTTTGATGCATTAACAATTCAATTTCACTATCTCACTTCCTTTGCTCTTGATTTTTATCGATGCTAGAGACAACACAATGGTGAATCTTCTTATATTTCTGTCCTGCTATTGAAACATGGCTGGCATCTGGCCATGAGGAGAATAAGGAATATAAAAAAAGAAAGAAAGTGAGAGAGAGAGAGAGAGAGAGAGAGAGAGAGAGAGAGAGAGAGAGAGAGAGAGAGAGAAGAGGAAGAGAGATTGCTAGATGAATAGTATTTCCACCCCAGTGGCTGGGCAGGAGGGGTCATGGAATCTCAGAGTGATTGCAGGTTGAGGTAAAGGTCTGCCCAGAGAGCATCGTCTCCGCTCAAAGCATTCCCCATGACCTTGTGGTAAGTGCTCTCTCTGTCTCTCTCTTTCTGTCTCTCTCTCCCTCTCTCTCTCTATCTCTCTCTCTCTCTCTCTCTCTCTCTCTCTCTCTCTCTTCTCTCTAACACACACAGATGCACACACACACACACACTCTCTCTCTCTCTCTCTCTCTCTCTCTCTCTCTCTCTCTCTCTCTCTCTCTCTCTCTCTCTCTCTCTCTTACACTGTACAGAGTGACAGCAGGACCCCACCGGCTCTCATCATATTCAGTGTCTGTCTATCTTTCTGCTGTACAATGGAGGCATGCTGGTGAGGAGGGAAGGAAAGAAAAAGCATGTGATGAAAGATTAGCCCTTCTCTGGAAGAAATTCTTGGCTAGTGAGATTGATATCGGCTATCTGCTGGTATCAAACTCTTTTTTTCTCTCTCTCCTCTTGTCTTGGAGCATGCTGGTCTTTCATCTTGATCACAGTATAGTTAATTGGTCCTATGTAAGAAGGACATGTTTCAAAATCTTTTGCACATCAAAGAATTCTTGGTGTTGTTTTGCAATAAGCACACAGTGTGTGGTGAATTATTTAACCACAACTCTAAATACTGTTCAGCTTTGGTAATCATTTACTAAATACAGTATAATCGTTCCAATGAAACTATCATGCAATGAATTAAATTAAGCCTACCCCCGACCCCCCCCCCCCCCCCCCCCCCCCCCCCCCCACCTTCCTCCTCTGCTTCATCAGTCTAATAAACAAATAGCCAAATGAATCAGGATCTCTGTGTCATCAGATGAAAATTATAGGCCCAAAGAGATACAAATCTGCCCTGAGGCAACAGGTACCGGGATCCACGCCATATCTTTGAAGCTGATATTACACATAGATTGCCCTTATCAGAGAAGAGCTAACCTGGTGGCACGTACAATCCTCGACTTGTACTTAGTTTCTCATCAGATGAATTACTCACTGGCTCTGTGAGGCTGATGGGAGATCTCCTGTGAGATTGGCCACGTATGCATTACACCTGTAAAAGTGCACAGGAGTCAACCTTCAGCGCCTCGCGTCAAGGACATGGCAGGAGGGAAACATCACACCAAAGAGCTTTTCTGTGATTTGTGTTGAGTCATTAATAGTGTGGGTAAATGGGAGGAAGTAGAGATATACCTTTAAGTACAGAACAGGATGCTGGCAATTAGCTGTGGTTACATGGAAAGGGATTTCTAGCAGTTTCTCTCCTGTCAGTGGTTTGCCTTCTTTTGTTTCAGTGTTGTTGCTTTTTATTTTGTTAATGTATGTATTTGGGTTTAGTCTTCTTAATCCAGTTATTAATCCAGGTATGTATCCAGTTATGTGGATTATTTTCTTACAACAGCATCCTCCAAAGTATTTCATTTCTCTTATAACAACGCAGTTTGCCAAAGAATAATTTTTTATTAATTGAAGAATACTTTTTATCCATTTATAGTTACTATTAATGTGGTGAAACATCCACAAAACAAGCTCCACTTACATTATAGCAGTTCTAAAAAAAACAACTGCCTAATCAACCTCTTTTTTTTCTTTCTCTTGATGTTAATAAGATAGCATGTCATGTTACTGAGAAATCAGATAGTCCAGTGCAGTCTACTATGGTGAACATTTTGGTGATGCAAAGCGCTGACACTGGAGACTCCTTCCATTGACAATAAATAAACATCTGGTTACAGAAATCTTGACTATATAATAGCATGTTTTTATCTGTTTATTAATAGTCTTATATTAAGTTGAGTGTCTGCCATACAAGACACCGTGTATTAGTGAGTCGCTAATGTATTAGAACGAGTGCATTAATATAAACCTTGATGTCTAATCTGATGTCAGAGCTGCTGTCAACACTTTCTGACCAATCAGAATCGAGAATTCAACAGCATTATGGTATAATAAACATTATTTCACACTGAGGCAGGTCCATTTTTAGCTGCTTGAGAATCGGTGTTTATACATCATTTGCTTCAGTTGTTCAGTCAGGAACACATGAATTCTCTCAAAAAAGAGGGGGGGGGGGGGGGGGGGGGGGGCATTTAAAAAAGAAATAAATAAAGCATCCTTATTATGAAAGGGTTCCAATAGAACCACTTTCCATCCATCCATCTTCGATAGCACTTATCCTTTTCAGGGTCATGGGGAACCTGGAGCCTATCCCAGAAGGCGGGGTACACCCTGGACAGGGTGCCAATCCATCGCAGGGCTCAATCACATACACACTCACACACCCATTCATACACTACAGACACTTTGGACATGCCAATCATTGGAACCCTAACAGCATGCATGTCTTTGGACTGGAGGAGGAAACCGGAGCACCCGGAGGAAACCCCCGCAGCACAGGGAGAACATGCAAACTCCGCACACACAGGGCCACGGTGGGAATCGAACCCCCGACCCTGGAGGTGTGAGGCGAACGTGCTAACCACTAAGTTATAGAGTCATAGAACCACTTAATTATATAAGTCATAAAACCACTTTGAACACTGCTAAACCTGGATACAAACAATCCACATTGGACGAAGTTCTGCCTGAATGTCAAATTAGGTTCAGTGCAAAAGTCTGCGCACACCCAGAACCAAATAAAGAAACAAAGTAATGGCATTTATACTAGAGTGTATGCTATTGATGATGAATATTTAGACAGAAAATTGTGAAATCTACAACCCTAAAGGTTTAGTGTGTTTCACTATCAAAGAGGGAACTCGTTTTGGAAACTAAGAATCTTCAATGATTCTGAAACATTGATGCACCACAGGTTTACTGCTTCAAGTAAATAAGAGCCAACATCCATCCAACCATCCATGTACCACGTGCACAGGGTCACGGGGAGCCTGGAGCCTATCCCAGGGGACACGGGGCACAAGGCAGGGGGTACTCTGAACGGGGGGCCAACTGATTGCAGGGCGCAATTCACACACTACGGACAATTTGGAAATGCCAATCAGCCTACAAGACAATGTATTTGGACTGGGGGAGGAAATCAGAGTACGCGGAGGAAACCCCCAAAGCATGGGAGAACACGCAAACTCTAAAGTGTCCCCAGAGCCAACATTTTAATCTTTTTATTAGTTAACAATGATGTAATCTTATCTAAAAGAATAAAGAGGAAATTGGACAGAATTGCATTTGTTTTTGATAAATTATTAAATATATAAATGTTAAATAAATATAAGTTGCTAGTAGATTTAGGTTACTAGACTCCACTGTATTCCACTAACAGTCCATAAACCCACATGTTACATACTATTAAATATCACAAGAGAGGTGGAGAAATAACAAATAAAAAAAATCTCATGATATCACTCCTCCCTTTCAACAATATGTTTTTTTTTAAGGTTTCATCTTCAGCTGTAGATCATCCTTTCTTTAAAACTTTCTTAAATATTTCTGTCCATCAAGATGTCAAACTGCTGTGTAGTTTCACGCCTCCTTTATTTAGTATACCATGCCAGTGGCTTTTCATGTGAGAAAGAACCAAACAGGAAAGACTCCAGCTTCCTGATCTCCTGAAGCAGAAACCCCTGTCTATCACAAAAAAAAATGAAAGACATGCCTGCAAGAGAAATGCTGGCAATCCAGTGATGCACAATGAAGACGTCCAGCTCTTGTTCGCCTAGAGAAGTATTTCTGAAACAGGTCACTCTTGCCACCCTTTGGTCAACTTGGATATTGCAGCTGGTCTGTCGCTTTCTCATTCAAGAGGAAACAATTTACTAATGAACAAACATTGCCAAGTCTCCATCTTGCTTTAGCCAAGCAACACTTAATTTCTTTAATTACACAGTTTATTCATTTTCTTTGCTTCAGCACATGCCCCACCATGGGTTGTTGCACAGAAATGTCAAGAATGGCAAACTTCAATCAGAGAAATTCGAATTCCATTAAATAATAACCACTGAAGCAGTTCTTAATGAGGAGCGTCATGCAGGGCGCCATGTGTGTGTTTTGTTCTTTAATTGTTTACTTTAGCCAGCAAGCTAATTATAGATTAGTGCTCTGTTTCTTGCTTCACAGTGGGGAGAGCAATTGTAGACTGTAGCTTGGTTGTGTCAACAAAGCCATGAACTACAACATGTACACAAATAACGGAGAGAAATTTCTGGAGTCGCATAGTAATATCGCTTTCTCAAGAAGGATGAGATACAGTGGTTTTAATTCTGTCAGAAAATGTCGATTCTAGACATTTTATTCCATTTAACAGCTATGTTGGCATGAGAATTGGGTAGTAACATGCTACATGTACATGTACTTAAGTACACAGGAAAATCCCTCGTGTTGAATTAACACCCAGAGTGTTCATTTGTGTCCAGTGGACTTATATAAACATTGTAGGGTGTAAATTCAACACTCTGGGTGTTAAATCAAGACTGGGGATTTTGCTGTGTACAATGAATAAATTGTAAGCAGGGCTTTTTCTGACCTTTAGGGGCCTTAAGCAACATCCTACTGTGGTCTAAAACCCCCACTCCAATCATCAAGCAGACAACAATACACTCACACCATTAGGAACACCTGTACACCTGCTCATTTGTGCAATTGTCCAATCAGTTAATCATGTAGCAGCAGTGCGGTGTATAAAATCAAGCAGATACAGGTCAAGAGCTTGAGTTAATGTTCACATCAAACACCAGAATGAGGAAAAAATATTATCTCAGTCACTTTAACTGTGGCATGGATGCTGGTGCCAGATGGGCTGGTTTGAGTATTTCAGAAGCTGCTGATCTCCTGGGATTTTCACACACAACAGTCTGTAGAATCTACACAAAATGGTGAGAAGCAGTGAGAAGCAGTTCTATGGGAGGAAACACCTTTTTGATGAGACTGTTTTAAGCTGACAGGAAGGCTACGGTAATTAAATAACCACCCTGTACAAACACAGTGAGCAGAAAAGCATCTCAGAAAACACAACAGGCTGAACCTTGAGGTGGATGTGCTTCAACAGCAGAAGACCACACCAGGTTCCCCTCCTGTCAGCCAAGAACAGGAATCTGAGGCTACAGTGGGCACAGACTCGCCAAAACTCGACCGTTCAAGATCGGAATATTCCAAACTGACATCATGCGTGTTTTAATAATGTGTGTAAAACATTGTATGCACATAAGACTAACAGCTGTATTCCTAATTGCTCAAATGTTAGCTAGGATGATAATAAATCTGACCATACAAACTAGCCGAATGCTAATAGCTGTCTGTCACAATACAGACTGCCTGGATGAATACAAAGTGTATTCATCATAGAAGCAGATAGATTACAGTGGTGTGTATTACGTTTCTTTCTGACTGTCACATCTGATTAAGTTTAGATTTACTAGAAATGGAAGCTTTCTGATTCTTTAAAAACAGAACATGTATCCTTTTCTTTTGATAAGAAAGTAAAAGTCAAAAGTATTGGTGAAAATGGTGAAAGAAAAACTCAAGTACAGATACTTAGACTTAATGACAGTGATAAAGTAATGATACTTTCTTACTTTATACCCTCTGCTTAACATCGAAGTCTAATTTCAACTGTTAAGGTCTGTATTAAATTATTCATTACGTTTTTATGTTTCTGTATGTAAGGAAAGTTTAACCTAAAATGCCAAGAGTTTCAGAATACATTTATATCGAGCATTTTAAATTGTACTTGGAGAAAAGTTTCCACTCAGCTTTTACTCGGATAATGGTTTCAAATTGATTTTTACTGTGCTGTAGTTTGGTCATCTACAACATGACTTGAAATAAACATTTATGTTTTTATATCAGTCAATGTTCATAAGTGGTGTATTGGTAACATGATCACTCTGCTGATAATGACAAAAAAAAAAAGGATTTCTTTCTCAATTTAGCCTCCTTTCATCTTAGAAAGGTCTCTATATGTTGCTTCGTTCTATTTCTACAGTTGTGAAAAGTTGTGACATAAATGAAGAATAAGGGATAACCACTTAAGTGATTAAAAACATTTACTGGAATATAAAAGAAAAACCTTCAAGCAAAGAAAATGTCCTCTGTGGTGACGTCAGGAACTATCTTTCTTAATGAAATTAATTAAGCCTGAGTGTATCTTACCATGTGATATATCACAATCCCGCTTCCAAACGCTAATTAGTAACAGTTTGGCCTCTGTAATGGCCCTCTATAGCACTCCAGAGGTCTGTGCCAGCCATTAGACTGCATGCATTATGAATCAGACACGTTACAGCACAAAACCATGTCCTGCCCCACCTGCTTCATCTTCCACTGAGAGTGCAACTTTCTATTCACAATGTTTTAGCTGATGAGCAAAGGGAATAAAGAATTCCTCTTGCCACAAGCCACGCTACTGATGATTTATTCATGAGGATGTCTGAGCTGGTGCCGCTGTTCTGTGTGTGATCATAAAGACTCATACACTACTGTAGTAAGCAGCTTTTCTCCTATAGATGGCTGAATCATCTCATCCTTTCTCATCACAGATCCCAGGCCTAAGCCCTTATTGATTGATTAATCACTCCGCCGATGAACTAACAAACACTGACCTTTTGAAGTCTGTGGGGCATTTAGCCCCCCAAAAAGAGAGGAAAGTCTGTTTACCACATTGATTATTTAATGGAACATCAAGCTGCCACTTTTGTCACATGGTGGAGATCAATAGGATCTCAATACATTGACCTTCTGAGAGATAAGTAAACATCAGCAGCGTACTGCACTCATGGACATGATTCTATCGTAAGAGTCATAAAAGCTATTTTCTGGCACTTATTATTGATCTGCAATCAAGTCTAAAATTTTAAAACTCGAGAAGCATGGTGCAAGATTCAAGAGTCTATATTGAACATATACTCACCGAGCACTTTACTAGCAATACCTGCACACCTGCTCATTCATGCAATTATCTAATCAGCCAATCGTGTGGCAGCAGTGCAATGCATAAAATCATGCCAGGCCAGCAGCTTCAGATAATGTTCACATCAACTGTCAGAATGGGGAAAAAATGCGATCTCAGTGATTTTGACCATGGCATGATTGTTGGTGCCAGATGGGCTAGTTTGCACACTTTGGGCCTGTTAATACCAATCAATCATCTCTTGAATGCCACAGCCTATGTGAGTATTGTTGCTGAGCATGTGCAACCATTCATGGCCACAATTTATAATTCAATTAAATTCCATTCAATTTTATTTGTATAGCGCTTTTTACAATAGACATTGTCTCAAAGCAGCTTTACAGAAATATCAACACGGTATACAGATATTAAAGGTGCGAATTTATCCCAACTGAGCAAGCCACTGAGTGGCGACGGTGGCAAGGAAAAACTCCCTAAGATGTTTTAAGAGGAAGAAACCTTGAGAGGAACCCGACTCAGAAGGGAACCCATCCTCATCTGGGCAACAACAGATAGTGTGAAAAAGTTCATTATGGATTTATATGAAGTCTGTATGGCGTTAGGAGCAGCCGTAGTCCCAGCAGTCTGGAATTAAAGAAGATTTGAGCTCCATCCAGAGGCAGAAAGGATCTGGATCTCTAGTATCTCCATAAATTCGTGTGGGGCTCGGCGAAAGGAGAGAGGGAGAAAAAAGATAATTATGACTGCGAAGTAGTAGAACAGAATCTAGTCAGGGTAGGCTTGAGTAAACAAATACGTTTTAAGCCTAGACTTAAACACTGAGACTGTGTCTGAGTCCTGAACACTAAAAACACTATAAATCTTCTAATGGCTACTTCCAGCATGATAATGCACCATGACACAAAGCAAAATTCGTCTCAAAATGATTGTCATCAACATGACAATGAGTTCAGTGTTCTTCAGTGGCCTTCCCAGTCACCGGCTCTGAATCCAATAGAACACCTTTGGGATGTGGTAGAGCGGGAGATATGCAGCATGAAAGTGCACCTGAAAAATCTGCAGGAATTGCGTTATGCAATCATGTCAACATGGACCAGAATTTCAAAGGGATGTTTCCAACATAACATCTTGGGAGTCTGCAGCCCAAGAATGTAATTTTTAATTCACAAGTTGGGATAAAAAAAAATCAAGCCAGCATGCTGGGTCAACATCCTAACTCCACAACCCATGCTAGGTTAGTCTATATTGGATTTCCAAATTGACCCAATTTAGGATATTTTGACCCTAGAAATTTTTTGTGAAGACTTCTCTGTAGAATTTAGACTAGACTGCAACTTTCAATTATAGGATATCTGATACACACCCTCCCCAAATCAGGCCACTGACTAGAAAATATTATTTAGTCTGTCCCATCTGGACAGCGTGTGTGATACAACGTCTCACTTTGCATCAACTGAACTGAATGTACAAGAAAAGGGAAACAACAATGTCGCTGTTCCATACTTCTGTCAGTGTCTGAATACGAGGCAGCAGACTTCTGGAGCAGAACAGGCTTTCTCAATGGACGTCAGCTCTGTTCAGACAAATAGGAGATGACACGGAACATAATGCACCAACTAGCTCCGACAACTGGGCCTGAGTAATGGCTCATAAATTCAGGAGCCCTGGAGCAGGAGCTGTCAAAACTCTGCAGTGCACGAATGGCTAATGTTTTTCATCCATTTTCCCTCACAGCTAAACGCGACCAGCCAGAGCCGACTCTTTTCCCTACACCCCCTCTCTCCCCTCCTTTTTTATGTTCTCTCTCTTCTCTCCTCCACTGCAGCCTGTAGTGCAAGTCAGCCAGCTGTGCTAAAAAACATTTGCTTTATAATTAATCACAGCAATACAGTGGCGGTCCAGTGCACCAACCTCCCACTCCTTCCCATCAAATTCAAATCAATGCTACTACCCCGAGCTCCCTGTCGATATTTTCCAAAGTGCAAAAAAATGCTCAGCCTGGTTTGACCCAATAATGCACCCTGAGGGGGAATGACAGCGGTGGACCAACACAATAGCGGTTTTGCCTTCTAGCACAGCACAGCACAGATTAGGCCTCATTTCCAACTTTCTGTTACATTTAGGTAGTTTAGGATTTATAGTGCAAATGATGCAGTACATGTAACACAACTGCTCAATACTGAAGCAGCTGATGTCCTATTGATGTTGCAAATGCTTTAATTACAATACAGCTGTATTTATAGTATTTACTGTGTTTAAAATTCTGTACCATATGAGCTATCTTCATTTAATTTATTAGCAGAAAAATAATAATTTATAATAAAAACAGAGAGATTGCCATAGAGACAAAAATTACCTTTCATGGTAAATATGAGCAATGAAGGCTGTGGAAAAATCTTAACTGTTTAACCTTTTGTTCTTTTGTTCAAAGAATTCACAAAAATACTTTGCTCTCATGGATATCAAACAATTGCAAACACAACACAGGTTTATAAAAAAAAAATCTTTGTTAAATATAGCTGTGCAACAATTATTGACCCTTTTAGTCACTACTTTGTGCTACCTCCCTTTACAAAGATAACAGCTCCGAGTCTCCTATAAATGAATGATGAGGTTGGAGAATACATATCAATGGGAATATACTTCAAATATATTTTTCTCATATGAATTCATGGTGGTGCCAATAATTGTTGCACACTAATATTTAGCTAATATATGTTTTGATAATCCTGTGTTTTGTTTGCAGTTATTTGATATCCATGAGCGCAGAGTATTTTTGTGATTTTTTTTTTTTTAACAAAAGATAAAAAGGTTAAACAATAGACAATTTTTCATAGCTTTCTTTGCACTGTATATGTAAATATATGTAAATGGAATCAATATTAATGGAATGAAAATAATTTTGCTATGCAATGAATACTAACAAATACTTGCACAAATATTGCTGAATAGTTACTGTACATTAGATTAGCATAGCTTGCATTTATGGCAGAAAAATGGTTTAGCGCTATCAAAAATGTCCTTGTTCCAAAATATTCAAATCCATAGACTGCTGTCCAGCTCGAAACAGAAAATTTGCAGTTCCAGGAAGTACTGCTGAAGAGACCCTTGTGATAAAAGAAAAGTAAATCTTAAACAGTTTTAGTTCAGCATAAGCCTCTCGATTCCACACAGCATGGACTTCACAGTGTCTGTTATTGCACAAAACAGAGAACATAAACAAACCATGTTTACAGGGTATGTGTCAGGGTATGTGTCTTCCTAAGCTAATTGTGATTAACTTCTAGAAGCTAGATTCTCTAGCTTCTACAATCATGTTTCCATGAAAAATATATGAATTTTTCCAAATCATTGCTCATTCTTATAGTTTATCAACATAATTGAATCACTGATGATGCAGCTTTATATTTAATTGAATTGTATCAGTTAAAGGCTGTCTATAAATTATTTGTAGCCATGTTTGTTCACAGAACACTAAAGCATGTTGTAGATGAAGAGATTTAGTGCATTAGTACAGAATAGCACTGTTATTTATCTACATAATGTATAGCCCAGTAAGCTATTTGTGTACATGTGCTAGCTCTTCTTGTTATCAGTCTTGAAATGGCTTTGTCTGTGGCGTATGACATCAACAGAAAGAAACAAATTGTCAATCACAACTGTTTATATGATGATTAATAGTCAGCCAAAATTTCATAATTGTGTACAAAGAAGTGAAAATAAGTTTGTTGCATTTGATAAATATAGTCAGAAGAAAATCTACGAAATGTAACCGTATCCCCTTTCACAAATCTTGTCAACTCACAACTATTCAATGAGTTCCCAAGCAATTCTTATGACTCTGCAACTGTGACACTGCATGAAAGAAGTGTGTTATTAAGTAAAATTATATTGGATCATATAATTATTATGGATTATATTTGACCTAAGAGACCAAAATTATTTATGACTACTTATTTACAGGGTTTGTTTGTTTGTTTGTTTGTTTGTTTACATATTTACATATTCACAGTAACAATAATTGACAAGTGATCCTAGGAATTTGTTATAGCCATCTTGTTTTTTTGTGTGGTTTTTTTTTTTTTTGGCATTTCCAAACAAACAACCAAAACAAACAAACCTTGGTGTCATGAATGAATGAGAGAATAAAAAACTTCTGAAGACGTTGTTTCTAGTGGCAACATCCTCTTGTATTGACCGTGTCCAGCAAGCAGCTGACGGTTATTGATTTTAGCTGCCGTTTCCAGTGAAAGGGGATCCTTGTGGAGCATTGTGGGAATGCTTTGGCTCACTGATCAATGCTGTGGGTAAGTCTAGTCGCAGAGCATCAGGCCGACACGGTGTCCAAATAGCCCCCAACCTGCTTCAGCTCATATTCCAACCAGAAGAACAGATCCACCCTACTAGAAGATCCAAGTCAAAAATAAATCTTATTATTATTATTATTATTCTGATAGATAGATAGATAGATAGATAGATAGATAGATAGATAGATGTCCTTATTATTAAGATAGATAGCAATAATGCTGTCATAAATTCAATGCCAGAATACAACAAATTAACTCATACAGTTCAACAAAATATTTAAAATAAATAAATAAATAAATAAATAAATAAATAAATAAATGAAGGCTCTCAAGTGAAAGACATTGTAATAATGGTTGAATGCTGCCATCTACTGAGAGAAAACATAGATTTGAAAACGGTCAGTGTGGAATCAGTCCCACTGAAAAAGATCTAAAGCTGTAAAGTATGTAAGTGCAGGTCTGTTACAAAGAACAATAAGTTTCTTGTCATTAAGGTTCATTTGTATGCTTCGTGTAAAATATGTTAAGTGTAGTAGCATATGCTTTAATGTGGAATTCTCTAATCTGATTGGTCACAATGTGTTGAGTAATTTAATTGATTAATAACAGCACGGCTTGAACATCTATTTAGGTTTTGGGGTTGTTGTTGTTGTTGTTGTTTTTTTGAAGGATCTCTACCTCAGCACTACCTCAGTGACAGTCATATATTAATATTTAACTTGAAGTTTTCTGATGCTGAAAAGTCTTCAGAATGGAAGGATTTGCAGATTCTCAGTAACACGATGAGCTGATTGTTTGGTTGTTTGTTTGTTTGTTTGTTTGTTTTATTAATTGGAAGAGAGAAAAACCTGGTGAGGAAACAACTGTTAATTGCAATGATATGTGGAAATGTAAGTCTACTATAGTAATTTTTTTAAAAAAATACAGTCATTACTGTAGTAAATTTTATACAACTGTACTATACTATAACTATACTATAGAATTGTACCATACTACAATATGTGTGACAACCTTCACAGCACAAGTGAATGTTGTAAACCTTTGTAGTGCATTATAATGAACACTAGAACACTCTGTAGTATCCCATAGTGTTCTATAGTAACTCTAATATATCTAATATATATCAATTCACTATAGTCATTTCTACAGTATGCTGTAGTACACATTAACATAAACTGTAGTAAATACTATAATATACTACAGTATACCACAATCTACTTCAGTTTACTGTAGTATATTCTAAAGTATACGACAGTATTTACTACAGTCTATCAATTCACTATAGCTAATACTACAGTATGCTGTAGTAGATATTAACAAAGTGTAGTAAATACTATAATATACTTCATTGTACTAGAAATTTACTACAGTTTACCATAGTGAATATTAAAGTATACTACAGTATTTTTTCATGTGGGTATAGAGGAATAAAACACTTCGGGTTGGGTTATGTTTGGGAAATAATCAACTTTGGTGTTCTATAACAGTACACCTTGTATTGTATTTCTTACTTAACACATTTTAATTACTGTATTGTATAAATGTTAACTAAACATACATGCATTTAACATGACTCCATTTATGACCAAAAATAACACACATACTGCATAGTTTAATAGATTTGCATACTGATTAATGCAGGTGTGCATTATTTGGCCTATTGGATTCCATATTAAAAAGCAAAAAACAAAACACAGGACTTAACTGCTTTGTTAACATTACTTAAGTTGTGTTAGGATAAAAGTTAATGGTTTGTTCATGTTGACTATTGTTGTAAACAACCACGGTGCTGTTGAATTCTCGATTCAGATTGGTCTGGTGTTGATATAACAGCAGCTCTGACAGAAGTTCCAGGTGCAAGGCAAATCACAGGTCTATATTAAGATTATTATTACTGTGCTTGTTCTAATACATTATTGTTCTTATAGTATCAAGGCCCGTATATGGCAGACCCCTCATTTATATAAAGGGATTTTAAAAAGTATGTAAATGGTTGCATTTCTTTGAGGAGTTGTTTATTTAGCATTTGTGGGAGGAGTGTCCAGCGTCAGTGTAAAAGGGAAAGGTGTAACTTTAACTTTTCAGACACAGGAATGTCTTCAAGATGGTGGAGTTCCTTTAATACTTTTTTGTTTTAATTACCAGAAATAAAATTTTATGTTGTCAAATTGTCATGGTATAAGAGGAATAAAACATTTTGGGACATGCTATTATAGAAAAATAATCAACTTTGGTAGCATGCTTTATTCCAGTCCTGATAGATCATTGTTTTACACATTTTCATGACATTTCTCTGCTCAGACATGAGTGATCTCACCATGCTAGTATTCAAGCTCAACATGAGCTCAAATGAGTGTGTTAGAAAACTGCATATAAGGAATTATGTCCTAGATCTGGGAACATCAGTTCCAGTCTCAGAGACTGTTGGAGATGGTTGGAGGTTGGAGATTTCTCTCCTCTCACACACATCAAACCTGGCAGTTAACTGGAGTAAAAATGTACCAGTCCGTAAATGCCAGTAGATGTCAGTGCTGCATCACATGAATTTTGCCACAGCCCTCAGGCACAGGCTCCTTTAATATGAGAGGACAGGCAATGCCTTATATTTACATTTTTTGTATCTTAAGTAATAAAATCGACGTTCTGCATTTTACATTTCAGTTTTTCAGTAACCTACTGCATCATGAGATATATGGTAAATCTTACTAATCTGTACTTTTGTTGAACAGCTGATATTCTCACGAGAGGACATTTTTACAAACTGGTTTTCATAGTGGAATCAGATGCTAGGCTTAATAAAACACACACACACACACACACACACACACACACACACACACACACACACACACACACACACACACACACACACACACACACACACACACACACACGGTTTGGGCCTCAGGAGGTTAAAAATAGACTACAAAGTGTAATAGCTATGTGTAGCAACTGACTACACTAAGCCTGGTATTTTGTTACTGGGCCAATTTTAAATGTTAATAAACTGAAGCTGCTTTAGCACTCTTTTAGTTAAGGTATGTCTGCCTACATAGCCTCCATTCTTTGGGTGCCAGTAATGTAGATGTACAACATGGTAAATGTAAATAGATGGTGTTCTCAGCATCTCAAAAATGAGGCGAGATTTGGACCCCCAACCCTGGAGGTGTGAGGCAAAACAAGACAAAACCACTAAGCCACTGTGTCCAACCCCAATGTACAGGATACACTATATGAACCTACAGTATACACAATATAAATGTACAGTATACACTATTTAAACATACAGTATACGCTATATAAACCTACAGTATACACTATATAAACATACAGTATACACTATATAAATGTACAGTATACACTATTTAAACATACAGTATACTCTATATAAATGTACAGTACACAATATATAAACAAACAGTATACATTATATAAATGTACAGTATACACTATATAAACGTACAGTATACACTATATAAAAGTACAGTATACACAATATAAATATACAGTATACGCTATATAAATGTACAGTATACACTTTATAAACATACAGTATACACTATATAAATGTACAGTATATGCTATATAAACGTACAGCATACACTATATAAATGTACAGTATACACTTTATAAACATACAGTATACACTATATAAATGTACAGTATACACTTTATAAACATACAGCATACACTATATAAATGTACAGTATACACTTTATAAACATACAGTATACACTATATAAATGTACAGTATATGCTATATAAACATACAGTATACACTATATAAATATACAGTATACACTTTATAAACATACAGTATACACTATATAAATGTACAGTATACACTTTATAAACATACAGTATACGCTATATAAATGTACAGTATACACTTTATAAACATACAGTATACACTATATAAACATACAGTATACACTATATAAACATACAGTATACACTATATAAATGTACAGTATACACTATATGAACATACAGTATACACTATATAAACATACAGTATACACTATATGAACATACAGTATATGCTATATACACATACTGTATATACTATATAAATGTACAGTATACACTCTATAAACACCAGCTAAATGCTCATTTTATTTGTATTAAGGGAAGAAAATTCTCAATAAAGCACTGTATTACATCATTATCATATTATTACCATAATACAATACTACGATTTACATTAACATCAAATTCTGGAAGGTCAGTTCAGTTCACGTAAAACACAGATGGGGGATGACCATGACTCCTGCACTTTCCCCACTTCACGGAAAGCCGTAAGTGTGTACGCTACCAGATATGAGAAGCCATGTTCTAAAGCATAGAATAAGCTACTATAGTGGCATGATGGAGATGTGTTGGTGGTATTTCTCCTGTAACACTTAACACTTAACATTGTACAGAATAAAAGAAAAACACAGTGTTCTGATCCACTTTACTGAAGTTTTGAACAATACTCAGGTATGTGAGTTCTGGGAACACACTGGAATGTGTTGTGGATGACAGGACAGAAATAGTTTGTCTTGAATGGTAGGATTGTAGCTTATCTTACTCTTAGTAATACCGTGTGATATCCTACTCCGGCATAAATACATCACACTTGTGCCATTACTGCAAAACCGCAACACTACAAAGGTTTTTGGATTCAGGAATCTATTTCAAATCTTATTTTGAATATTAATTATTGGCCTGACCTTATAACATTGTAACCACTATCCAAAACCTTCTGCTAAATAGGCATTGTATGATAAAATAATGTCACCACTTGAAGTTATACTGATTATTATTGGATGTATACTATTTTCGGTGTACGATTTTGGATATAATATGAAGGTACGGGAATTTTAGAATTGAATGTAGATAGACTTTTCCTTGCATTTAATTTATTGTTCCTTTTTTAAAAGTATATATATTTTCCTTACATCTAATTTATTGTTCCTTTTTTTAAAAAAAAAAAATCTCCATTTATTGGCAACTTTCTCCTGTTGTTCGGGTTTATCTAGGCCAATTAATGTAGGACAGAAGGAAAAATTTTCTATGGCACAGAACAAGAACTAGGGAACCCTGCCCTAAGCGACTCATTTGGACCCTAATCTACTGCATTGCATTGTGGGATTTCAGGAGTGCACTAGATGTGTTCCACTATGCTTTCAGACAGACCATAAAATACCAAACTAGTTTATTAAGTAAGTAGTTATTAGGACAGTTTTGTAAATAGAGATAGTTTATACTTACATTAAAAGACTAACTAGATAGCTAATTTACTCCTGACTGTTTCTTTCTTGCTTCATTCATTCATTCAGTTATTAATTTCTCACTTTCTGCCTCTCACTTCTCAGTCTTTCTCTTTTCAGTTTTTCTGTTTTTCTCAAATTTTCTCATTCTCTTATTCTCCATCTTTCTTTCATTCTGTTCTCTTTGTCAGGCTTTCCTGTCCTCTTTTCTTTCTTTCTTTATTCATTCATTCATTCATTCATTCAGATATTCATTTTTCACTTTCTGCCTCTCACTGCCTCTGTTTTTCTCAATTTTTTTTCATTCTCTTATTCTCCCCCTATTTCTTTCATTCTGTTTCCTGTCCTCTTTTCTCTTTCATTCATTCATTCATTCATTCATTCATTCATTCATTCATGTTCAGTAATTGCATTATCCTGGTCAGGATTGTAGTGGATCTGGAGACTATCCCATGAACTCTGGGCACAATCCATCACAGAGTGACAGACAGGCAGACAGATTGATAGATTGATTAATTCAATCACTGATTGATTCATTCATTTTTTTATCTTAATTTGTATACATATATCCTTTTTCTCTTCCATAATTTCTCATTTACTGTGTTCATTCTTCATTATATTACTTTTAGTGTCTCTAACCACGGCTTGAGAAACTATTTAAGTGTTTACTATTACAGTTATTTTTAGGAACCCCTGAAGCTCTTCTTTATTTTCTTTTGGGTGGTTAAAGTTTTAATTAGATCACAGTTATAGCCTACTATCTAGCCTATTATGTTATTATTCTGTATGTCTATACTAGAACACTATTTAGTGCAGTACGTGGTGTTGTAGTAGTGTTTATCTTTCAGAAGAGGGCGCACTTTCACCAGAAAAGCCTTCTAAAAACGGCTTGTCAACCACAAGACTGCAGTGCTGATGGCTCATATGAAAATGAAGTGTGTGAGCTTGCCCAGTGGCTGTTAAGAAATTGAACATGATGTTTAATTCTAGTTAAATATCAGTAATTGTCAGTTTTAATATCAACGTTCTTCTGATTTAAATGCCACTGGTTTGTAAGCAGAATGCTTCACTTAGTGAGGAAGTGAGTTACGCCAGCATATTTTACTGTGCCAGGGAATATAGCAGGTAAAAATAATACAGTAGGACCAAATAGCAAACTTTTTTTGGAGAAGAAAAAAAAAAAAAAAAAAAAAAACCTTGACATATTCGCTCAATATCTTTTAACATGTAGGGCACTTTTATTTGTCTCAGTTTCATCCTTCTGGGTTTTTTTTTTTTTTTTTTTTTTTTTTTTGCACATCAGAACCACAAAGTTCACAACTTGTAATAAGGTTTTAATGTTAGTCACCTCAGGCTAGTATTAAAATTACAGAATAGGAAACTAGGTCGAAGTGATCAGATGATTAAAATGTCTTGTGCTTCTTCTTCTCCTCTTCTTCTTCTTCTTCTTTCTCAATCACTGCCTCCATACATATTTCTATCCATCACCAGATCAGTAGGCTATTAATACTGGCAAATGAGCTACGTTTTAACGTGGTTACTTTATACATTCATCAACTCTCTCCATCCTCCCACCTGGAGAGCATTTTGGCTCAGAACCACTTATTTGTCCGAGTTATTTGGAAGATCTGCCTACGATCCACATCACTTCCGCCAAGAAGTTTACCATCTAGTAGCCTCCACTTTGATGTCAGACGTAGAGGGAGGGGGGAAGTTTCAAGCAGACGTCACCTGATTAGGAGTGAAGGAAGAAAAAAAAAAACTTCGTGATTAAAAAAAAAAGAAAAAGAAAAAAAATCACTCCTTGTCCCCGCCCCCAGTGAGGAAAAGTCCGCCCACTCAGCCAGTCGGCCCGAGACCCCCTTAAACACTTAAAAAGAGGTGGATCACACTCACGCTCACACATACATAGCCTACACAAGCCTTCATTCAGCACTGCCTTCCTAAGAAGATTAGGGTTTGTTTTTTTTGCGCTGAAGATTGTCTCTAGATTCCTCCAACACTTTTTTTTCTCCCCCTGATCATGTTGAGGATGCTAAAGCGCGTTCAGCTCCGCCGGGGCTCGCTTTTATTACTCCTGTGGCTCTGTCATTTCATTCAAGAGCAGAAAGTGCAAGGTGAGTACTAACTTCTGCATGCCATGTCTCAAGATGTCACTGTTTTTTGTTTTTGCTTTTATTTATTTATTTGTTTATTGTCCTGTTGGGATCATTTAACGGCAAATCATGTGCCATGCAACATTAAGTAATGCTATGCAAAAGTTTTTTGGCATGCTTTTTTTTCTTTCTTTTTCTTTTCTTTTTTTACATTTCTTTGCTGCTCAGAGAGAAAGAGAGAGAGAGAGAGAGAGAGAGAGAGAGAGAGAGAGAGAGAGAGAGAGAGAGAGAGAGAGACAGGTGCGTCTCATGGTGCGTCTGATGTGTCCAGGAGAAAAAGGATGTTTATACAGTCTACTGAGCAGATACAGATGACCTTAGGCCGGTGTGTGTACAATAAAGTTTTCTTACATTGTGGGTGTAAAGCATTCAATATCAGTTATAACAGAAGAAAACACAGAGCACACAGACAGCGTCATTTAGGAACCGAGCTGCTGCAGTGAAATCATCTGGAAGCATGTCAGATGTGAACTGCAAATGATTTAGAGTTAGATCAGACTGTTTTTAGACACTGATCATTCAGATAGCCTGATATCCAAACGCCTGGTGCTCATCCAAGATGCAAATCACTGAGACATACTGTAATTTAACAAGAAGAGGAAGAAGACGATTTGCAATTCGTTGTCATTTGGTGCTCAGCTTGAATGCAGTGCTGAAGTGACGCGATCCTGTACAGAAAAGTTTGATGAACCCTGCTGGGACTGAAGGCTTTAATTGGACTGTCTGGCGCATGGACTCCCCGAGGCACAAGATCTGCTATATTAATAAATAAATAGGGCATTAGGGTAGCGTGTCTGAGCTGTATTAAGACCAGATCTCAGGTTTCTATTGATTGATCCATAAATGCTTGTTGATTACGGATGAAAAAGGGCTCTTATTTAGTGATCTTATAGCCTAAACAGTCGGGTGCAGGAGAGGTGAGAGGGTGGGGAGCGCAGACAGAGCGCTTGAGGAACTGGAGTCTAGACTGGTGTTCACATTGTTTAAACGGGCGGCATTAACCTCATTAACCACAAATCATTCCTGTTGGATCATTCCGGGAAAAATCTGGGACAGGAAGAGTCAAACTGGTTGGGTTTGTCTGGGGCTAAGGCGTGCTCTTGTTAAAAATAAAAATAAAAGCCAACATAAATTATATATATTTTTTATACATTAGACAGCGGGGGTGGGATGAGTGTGTGTGTGTGTGTGTGTGTGTGTGTGTGTGTGTGTGTGTGTGTGTGTGTGTGTGTGTGTGTGTGTGTGTTGATTGGGCGTCTTCCGCAGTATTTTTAATCACACACAAAAAGATGTTTATTTTAGTACCGATTGATAGTAGAATGTAATGTAATGTAGTGAGTGAGATGTTTTTGAAGCGTGACTGCAATAGAAGTAAGTCGCACCAATCTGGCAACCATGGACAGTCAGTAGGCGGCGCGGCTAATACTGCACGTGTTGTGTCTGGGTCAGCGGCTTCAGACTTTAATGCGACTGGCTGTTTTTTTTGTTTTGTTTTGTTTTTTTTTTTTCCTCCCCCCTCACCCCCTACCCCCTATCTATTTTTCCTTCCAGCTGGGAACTGCTGGCTCCAGCAAGGGAAGAACGGCCGCTGCCAGGTGCTCTACATGCCAGGCATGAGCCGTGAGGAGTGCTGCAGGAGCGGGAGACTGGGAACCTACTGGACCGAGGAGGACGTCCCGAATAGTACCCTGTTCCGCTGGACCATCTTTAATGGAGGAGCGCCCAACTGCATGCCATGCAAAGGTGCGAGTGGAACTTCAGTCAAAAACTAATGACCAGAAACTGTTGACGGGTTTTATTGACCCCTTCATGTTCAAGGGGGAAAAAAAAACAAAACACCTTTGCAGATACCTTAAGGCATTTCTGAAGATCTCCAAAATCTTCCAGAAATCCTTTAGAGCACCTGGCCCATGTGTGTAATTTCTCAGCTATATATTTCTCAGGCCGATTCTGAATGCTGATTAACTGCACAAAGTGCCTGGACTTTGGTGTAAGACTTTACATCAATGGACAAATGACCTGCATGACTGAATACCATGCATTAAAATAAAATAAAAAAGATTACGTCACAAGTTCAGTTAGCTTTAATTATTTCTATTAAATGATCTGCCACTTTCCGTTCAATTGCTTTAGGACCCCCCGATTAGACCTACTCCATAACTGAATCTAATGAGTTTTTGCCCCCTTATTGACTTTTAGAGACGTGTGAGAACGTGGACTGTGGACCCGGGAAGAAGTGTAAGATGAACAGGAGGAGTAAGCCACGCTGCGTCTGCGCCCCTGACTGTTCCAACATCACCTGGAAGGGGCCAGTGTGCGGCTCAGATGGAAAAACATACCGTGACGAATGTGCACTCCTGAAATCGAAGTGTAAAGGGCGACCCGATCTGGAGGTGCAATACCAGGGCAAATGCAAAAGTGAGTGCTGTTTTATGCTCAAGGGTCAACTAATGCAAAAAAAACAACAACAACAGATGATCGTTAAAAACAAACAAACAAACACACACACAAATACATGGGCAGTGCAGTGGTGCAAAGGGTAGCGTTACTGCGTCCTGGCTCCAGGGTACACTGTTTGATCCTGAGCTCGGGTTACTGTCTGAGACAAGTTTCCTCTGGGCTTTCTGGTTACCTTCCACCTGTTAAAAAGGTGGGTAAATGGATTGCTGACTCTAAATTGCCCCTAGGTGTGTGTCTATGTGTTAATACATGGTGCCTTGCCATGGACTGGTGTCCCATCTAGGATATTTTCCTGCCTCTCTCCCAGTGTTCCCCAAATCCACCCCCCACCCAAACCGAAATAAAACACCTACTGAATGTGATACTGATGTCACGTGATATGAATGAATGCAAATAAGGAGCTAAGAAATCAACAACGTTCCAGTTTCCGTCTGAAGGTCCCACTCTGAACATACAGTATGACTTTGAAGCCACACACACACACACACACACACAAAGAAAGACTAACAATTCTTTAATACAAAGCAGTGTTGATATACAAGAGAGATTTTCAAGATTTTTTGGCAGCTCGTGCATCCACCACTTAGGGGGGATTGGGAAAAGCAAAAAAAAAAATAAAAAAAATGAATAAATAAATAATAAAAAAGCATCCATCCAAGATTACGTTCTGATTTTATTCCCCCCTCCAGAGACGTGCCGTGATGTGCTTTGCCCTGGCAGTTCGACGTGCGTCGTGGACCAGACCAACAACGCCTACTGCGTCACGTGCAACCGCGTGTGTCCCGAGGTGACGTCACCAGACCAGTACCTGTGCGGCAATGACGGCATCGTCTACGCCAGCGCCTGCCACTTACGGAGAGCCACGTGCCTGCAGGGCAAATCCATCGGCGTGGCCTATGAGGGCAAATGCATCAGTGAGTGACCTGGTGGAAAAATAGTAAAGTTTAGAGAACAGATTTTAGCGCCAACATTCCGAACCAGTCCTGACCTTTCTTACTCCCAAGACAATTGCTCGCAATTATTATTTTGCAAAGAAAAGTCGTGGGTGTCTAATTGCTTGCAGATGTTGGCCACATCAGCCTGTCTCTCTTATTACAAATCGAGTGTAACTCATTTTTTGTGCAACCTTTACCTCCCGAGCGCTGTTAAACAACACGCATGCTCGTCCCTTCTGCCTCATGTGATGTAGATCCAAAACAAAGCATCTGTTTTCTGTTTTTGCGGTTCCCGCGAGTCCAGTCGTCATCTGTATAAAAACGGTTTATATTCCGGGTTTTTTTTTTCTTCTTCCAGAGGCCAAATCGTGCGATGATATCCAGTGCAGTGGAGGGAAGAAGTGTCTGTGGGATGAGCGATTGGGACGCGGCCGGTGCGTGCTCTGCCTTGACGAGACGTGTCCCGAGAGTCGCGCGGACGAGGCCGTGTGCGCGAGTGACAACACCTCGTACCCGAGCACGTGCGCCATGAAGCAGGCTGCATGCTCCATGGGCGTGCTGCTGGAGGTTAAGCATTCAGGATCATGCAACTGTAAGTAACGCCTCGTAACAAGAAAAAAAAAACAAACAAAACAAAACAAACAAAAAAAGACAATCCAATGCCACCATCACACACTTCCAGCATCAATCCCCCTGCTTTCTTCGTAAAATGCATTGCAACCCAACCCACTGTCCAGATCTAAGAGAGGACTCAGCATCGTCTCAGAAGTGCATGACTGGCTTTATTCACTTATACTCGTTGATGAATATTGTGTAAAATCACTGAAGAGTAGCTACTAATTCTTACAACTAACAACAATATATGAGCTGACTATTTTTGCAGAGATAACACACTGTAATTTTTTGAGCCCCACTCGAGTTTGCCATCATTTACCCAAGTAGGCTGACTAATTCTTTTGATTTTATTTTGTTTTGTTTATTTTGATGTAGTTCTTAGAGACAATACAATATCAAATCACACCAGCTTGTAAATTCCATAATGCTAATTTCATGATAATCATGTAATTTAAATATATATATATATATATTTTATTTTTTACTATTGTCTGTTGTGTTGTTTTTTTTTTGTTTGTTTGTTTTTGTTTTTTGCTTTTGGCTGTAATCAATCATATCAAAATGCACTATGTCACCATGACAAATAACATCTATGCCATTCTGTACGAGGGTCAGAAAACAGTAGCATCCACGCATAAGGTGGTTGTAACATTGGTGCTGGTGCTTAAAGTGATTCTCTCTTTATTTACATTATATACTACCTATTAGGATGATTACAACCATCAAATCAAATTAATGCTATATCTGTGACATTCCAGTTAAATAATAATTGGGAAACACAATACAACAATCAAAAAAAGGACCAACTTTACAATCACCTTATGGAACCTGCAGCATTTTGCAAGACAAAGCAGAAAACAATGCTTACTTATTTCTACTTTACAACTTGTGTTTGAGTAGCTTTATTGTGAATGTCTTGTCTTACTAGGATATACTGAGGGCTTGGAATCAGAAAAACACTTCACTAACTATTGTATTCCAATCTGGATAAAGATTCCTTGTGTTCATTAAAAAAGTCTGTAATGTCAGACTTTAACATATGACATCACATATGGTTCCAAGTCCTTATAATGGACTGCATATTTCTTTTTTTTCCTTTGCTTTGTCTGTGTATTATGTTTTTCTTTCAATTTCCCGTCAATAATTCTGTAGAATGATATACCTCAAAAGTGTGGCTGGTTTGCTGAGGTCAGTCTAGAGCATGGGACGAGCTTCGTGCAGTGTCAGAAATGGAAAAATAAGAAACAATAAGAGCCAATCCTATAAAGCAAGAGCACTTTTTTGTTGTTTTGTCCTCTTACAGGAATCTGCAAAATTAGAGCTGAGCCAATGATGCCCCCCCCCCCCCCCCCCCTCCCCCCAATGATCAGAACACTCTTGTACTGACTTCCATGATTACGTAAAGCTTGTTGTGTAATTAAATGTGAGGGCAGAATTGCATTGTGGCCTAAGCACAAACACACACACACACACACACAAAACTAGATGGCAAACACAAAAGGAAAGGAAAAAAAAACAACTAAGACAAGCATTCACTTTCTGCGCTGTTGTGGTCTTTATTCATACAACAGCTACCGTATATTCTCCCATATAGCCATTACAGAAGACCAGGAGGAGGACAACGATGATGAGGATGATGATGAGGATGATGAGGATGATGAAGACCAGGACTACATGGCTCACATCCATTTATCACCAATAATGGACGGATAAACGGCCATCAGGCGGGGGGAAAGTCCTGTGGCAAGGAAAACCATGTCCACACTGTACAAATGTGTATGCTAATTTATTTTTTTGACGAAAAAAAAGGAAGTATACATATAGTTCAGTCTGATAGATGTTTATTTATGCAGTGTTTCATAATTTATACCTTTACAATGTCTGCCGTACTATCTTGATCATGTTATTTTTGTGTTTAGTTGGTTTTATTATTATTATTATTATTATTATTATTATTATTATTATGAACTATATTTGTCCAAAGAGAAGCAGTGTTATTTATTGTGAATGCTATAGAGTGTAAAGTGTGCAAGTCTTCTGCAAGTTGTAAATTGCCTTCCCCTTGCTGTAAAAATCCGCTTATTGCTATCCGTTCTACTATCATAGATGTTTATTTCCCACTTATCTGCATGTCAACCTGTGTGTTTATTTATTGGGAAGAAAAAAAAACTGTCACTCTTTAATGTAAACGACATGTTTCTGGTTTTGTTTACGCTTCAAATTGACCAAATGGATTTTCCTCAATGTTTCACCATACAGTGCAAAATGGTAACATTTCATTCATGAGCCAGTTCTCAAGATAAAAACTGATTTGTCTTTCAATGTTTTTGGTGATTTTTGTGTCTTAGTTTTATGTATTCAGCTATTCATCATTGTCAGATATTTTATTGTCAAAAAAAAAAGGAAAAAAAAAAGTGCCACTAACACATTTATGATCTCATGGCCAACGTTCTGCTCTATAACACCCCCGTCTGAGTTGATGTGATGTGGGACGGCGTATCGACATATTGAACATTATCACTTCTTATTGTTTGTCATTTTTAAAGTACATTTTTATTTTCTGACATCACAAGATAGTTATAAATATATAGTTTTGTATTTTTTTAATGTAAATGTCATATGTATATACAAAGTTTGATGGTATTTGTACAGATATGAAGAGTGAAACAATAAAAAAAAGAAAGAAAATGAATGTGATTTTAGCTTGGTGAGTTGGAGGTCCTTATTTTTTGCTTCAGTAAACTGTTAATGTTCTGTGTGATTTTAGGATGGATTTTATTAAACATTAAATATGCTCTAATGATATTTGAAGAACTCAAACATAAATTTCACCAATTTAAATAAGCGTATGGCATTACAGCCAGCTCCAGAATTATTGGCACGCTTACCTATAATGATAAAAATGAATGTTACATGTATTTAAAAACTTACACTCAAACAACTGTGGGAAAATGATTTACCATTTTTTCAACAAAAGTCATTCTCGAGAACTCAATTTCATTCAGCGCTTTATCCTTGTCAGGGTCTCAACAGCTCCAGAGTCTATCCCTGGTGGGCATCAGTCCAATGTAGGGCACCACACATGCATTCATTCACACCTAGAGGCAATTTAGAGTAGTTAATCCAACTATTGGCATGTTTTTGGGAAGTGGGAGGAAACCAGAGAACCCAGAGGAAACCCAGGAGACACAGAGAACATGCACAGAAACTCCATATGGGCAATAATCTGAGCTCAGGATCGAAGCTGGTACTCTGGAGTTGTGAGGCGGCAGTGTTAATCACTGCAGCACTGTCACCCTCATGAGAACGTTTCTTATCTGAAATGATTGCTATGCTTAAAGTTATGCCTTTCTTTTTTAAAAATAAAGTTACCAGAAATCCTGTTTTGACCAAATATGAGGTTGCACACATGTTAAATCCTTTAGTAATCCATCACAATGAGGAAAACAAGGAAGCTTTCAACTCAAAAGAGACAAATGAGTGGTCACATAATGGTTGGAAAAAATATAGAAAGAGTATTTATTTAAAAAAAAAAAAAAAAAAAAAAGCCTTCCAGTAAGCACAATCAAGTCCAAGAGCATACCGTCCCCGCACACAGTAGCAGTTCGCTGAAGGACACAAAGATGAGCCCAAAGATAGTTAATTCTGAAACTATTATCAGACACTATCTCCATATCATGCAGCTGTCTGGATGAGTTGCACAAAAGGCTTTTCTGAGAGAAACCCACAAAACTTAGGCCAAAACATATGTTTTTATCCACAAACACCGTTAGCATGTTTGGTGACAAGGGAAAGCATACAAGGAAAATACCTCGACTCACTGTAATATACCGTACTGGATCATTGATGCGTTTACAAGTGCTCATTACAGGGGGGAAAAAGAAAAAAAAAAAAAAAAAAACAGGATATTGTGATTCTGTTCAGGGAAAGAGTCACTAGCTGCTATTTCTGAAGGTGCCAAAAGTTATGAAACCAGTGTTTTGCACTAGGTTAAGGAAAATTAAGACTGGAAACACTACCAGGGGAACACAAGGGAGTGTTCACATCCTGAGTCCTCATGGATAAACCGGTTTCCTCCCACATTCTTAAAACAAAGCAGTAGGTGCGTGGCTACATTAAATTGCACCTAGGTGTCAGTGTGTGAATCTGACACAGGGTGTATTCCCAGCTCACAAACGATGATCCACCAAACCCAAAATAAAGCAGTTAATGAAGACAAATGAGAACAGGAATGTTTGGGGGAAAAAAATTTCTTTAAATAAATAAATACATAATAAAATAAAGCCACATATCTTTAAGCTCAACATGTAAATTGTATGCGATTCACTGTATAGCCTCTTCCGCTCACTGACAAGCTTCTAGAGTTGAGTGTGTACAAGTTTAAAGATGTTTCAAATTAGCAAAAGGAAGAATGTAATAAATCTCTGAAATGGTTTGGAACCCAGGATTCAAATTAGTAAGTTTCAGTTATTAGAAAAAGCATTTGTGAAGTCTACAGTGTGGGTCAGCAGTTACGTCAAAAAAAGAGGACTTTCCTATTTGCCAGTACCTTGTAAAGCTTGGAGAAGAAAAGTCAGCTCATAAATTTTAACAGGCATGACTCAAAAGACAAGTCTGAATTACTGCAGGATGCTTTATTAGATTTCTATAAATGTACATTTGACAATATTTGTCACAGAAACACAGATCATAAACAGATCTGAACAAGCTGACTGGTCGTCTATTTGCCGGACCTCCGAGTCCTTTTGTCCCAGGAGAAGTTTGCGCCGTATGACTTCACTCTCGGTTTGGGTGTTCTCTTCTCCGTTATATCATAACTCCATCCTGCAGAAACAAACAGAACAGTGAAGGAGTGGTCATGTATATTTTACATTATAGCACTGGAAATCTGCTCATTAGTGTTTGGCTTGAGCGGTCAGATTGTGGATGAAAGCAAATCTACAGTTACAAGCAACACATTTTTTTCCTTCAAAGTTTTTTTTTTTTTGGATTTAAAACTCACGATACAGAGGAGAGAGATCGCCTACCATTCTTCTCAGCGAAAGCAATAGCATCCTCCTTAGTGCTGAATGTAAGGTTCATGTTGGACAGAGGGTCAGCCCTGAAGAACATAAATAATAAAATCAACTGGATGATAAATAAACCTTACTTCCAAAATCATGGCCAAGATAAGAAAAACCCATGGATAAGACAGAGGCGCACATATATACAGTCAAGAGTAAAAGTTTGTAATTTATACTTAAATTAGTTCAGTTGAAATGTGAGTGCATGCTAGGCAACAATCAAGAACATAAGGCAAAAAGACAATTTGATGGAACTTTTGCCATGGCATCTAGCCGTAATAAATGATATGACAATAAGATTCTGCTGGTGGAGTACGAATACTACAACTAGGGCTGCACGATTATGGCCAAAATGATGATCACGATTATTGATCAATATTGAGATCACGATTATTTTGATCAATATTGAGATCGCGATTATTTATCATGATTATTTATTGATTTTAGGGACAACATTTTTATTGCTCTTTCACATTTAAATAAACAGACCGCTGATTTCACCTCCATGTTGTGCTACATTCCTGCTAATGTACAAATCAGTGCATCAAATTAGACTGATCCTTAAAGTGCATCACCTCGTGGAAGCAAAATATAAATAAAATTGTACCCAAAATATAGGATAAGTAAAAATAAAAACGGCATCAACCAAATGAAAATATGCGATCCAATATAACAATACGCAGCCAAATGAAAACAATTCAGGCGAATGCCGAAAAGTCAATAACGGTGTTTACAGGAGGAGAGACGCAGACAAGTCACCCAGTAGAGCAGTGACGCAGGGACGACGTCATTTTGTACCGGAACCCAGAAGTTATCACCACACCGGTTCCCTCGACAAAAACACAATAGGATTTTCACATAGACTTTTGGATTATTGCAAAAAATAATCTCTGTGATCAACAAAAGTTTACAATACTAACACGTTTTGTCCATCAAGATAATTTTCACAAATGAACACAACTTTTATGAAGTTTGAAGTCTAAATACAATCTCCAGGAATAAACAGCTGACCGTATGCTATAAATGAACCACACCACGGTCGCTCGACTTCAACGTCACCATCACTGAGCTTCAGAGAACTTTTCCAAACTTCATTTTAAACATTTTCCATAATACAGATTTACTCTGTGGATCATCCACTTTTTTTTGTGTGTTTTTTTTTTTTTTTTTTTTTTTGGGGTGGGTGGGCACAGCATACCTGAACAAGTTATCTGCAAAGACATTACCTGTTCGGCGTGATGACGTTTAATGTCTCCGAAAACGTCTGTAGTGCCATTTAGCAACATGTTAACAACCGCCTCCCCCCCCCCCCCCCCCCAAAAAAAAACTAAACAAAACAAAAAAAACACGGGTAGGGTATTACTGGTGTATTTTATGTCATAGAATGAAACGTGAAAATATTTTGAGCTTATGTTCACCACAGACCTTATTTCAGGGTTTTTACCAAAATCCCATTCAAATAACCCATTCACTTGGGGACGATGGAACCGAATTTTCCAGGTTTTGACATACAAGATGACGTCATCACTGTGCCGCTCTATGGTGATTGGCTGCAAGTGTAGGAAGCGCCTGATTTGAGATGCAGCGGAGTTTTCTATGACCGGAAGATGAACTTTAAACGTCAATATCGCAGTCAATCACGCTGATGTAATCGTGGGCAGTCACAATCGTAATCGAGATCAATATTCGATTAATTGTGCAGCCCTAATTACAGCTGAAAAAAACCCATAAAAAGTATTCTGTTCTGAGCACATGAAGAGGGTTGGACTGGGGTATAAAGGTAAAACATGGACATGCTGGTTATTAGAGAGAATATTTATATCACTAATATTATCTTAACTTGCATTATTCATGTTATTGGTGATAATGAAGGGACATCTGTGATACTGAATACACAAAATATTCTGTGTGCAAACTTTCACACTCAACTGTATGCACAGGTATAGAAGTGGTATGTATTATACAAAAAAAAAAAAAAAAAAAAAAAAAAAAAAAAAAGTACAAACAAATAAATTTTTTCAAACGTTTTATCCATTTTTTTAATCCAGTTTTCATCCAATAACCTCAAGTACTAAACTTATGAAGAGTGAACTGGATGTTAAACATGAGATATGGACTTACGTAGAGGCCCAGCCCATCAGAGAATTCTCCCATCGCTCACGTGTATCAAAATCCATCTTCCACTTCTTGGTGTTCTGGACGCCTGACTGCATGGCAGTGCGAGCGGACACAAAGATGCGCACTTTCCGAGTCTTGATGTGCTCTTCTGGAACACCAGTTATTGCTGTGATGTCCTGAATGAACAAATAAATAAAGAAAAAGAAAGAGGAAGAGAGAGAGAGAGAGAGAGAGAGAGAGAGAGAGAGAGAGAGAGAGAGAGAGAGAGAGAGAGAGAGAGAGAGAGAAACAGAGATTTTATAAAGCATAATTTGTTCAGATACTCTTTAGAAGGTAAACATGATTGGGAAAATATCCCATAGTCTATGTTTGGTGAAATGAAATTTTGAGCTCATGGTAGGCAGCCAAGAAGGGCAGAAAAAAAGCAGCAGCATTAAAGAGCTTGGCAGGCCTCACACACTTACACCTAAAGGGCATAAAAGCCCAAATATTTCCTTTTGAATGTAGACGCGCACTTTGTCTAGACAAGCTAATTTCTCACACTTGAAATGCTGCGAGACGGTCTATTGTGATTTTTTTTTTTTCTTTCCACCACAGGGCTTCAGTCACAGGCCAGGAACCTGGGTTTTAAGGTGTGAAGAGAAAACACTTCCTAGCAAGCAAAAACAACAACAATTCTGAAACTAAACAAATTACATTCTTTATGAATTTTTTTTTTCACAATAATAATAAATCAAACCATTTGTCATTTAATACAATTTTATGACTGGTGGTTTGTGGACACTGATTTAAAAAAAATTATATATATATTTTGTTTGGAGTCGATATAAAAAAATCAGCTCCTTTCAATCAGTAATGAGTACACTTTGTTCAGAAAGCAGTCTTCACCTGACCATGTTTATGAGTAACAGGATTCTGCTGAAAGATTGTGAGCAGAGTTTTCGAGAAATTAGTCAGTGCGCGCGCCCCACACACACACACACACACACACACACACACACACACAAACACACAAACACACACACACACACACAGCATGCTACCAGTAGCCACCCAAGGTTCCAAGCCTCAGAAGCAGCTCCCCTTTCAGTTCTCCTTCACACATTTCAATGGCCATTACAACTTCAAAGAATCAAATTTTGATCAGCGTCTGTCATCTGCCCGTCGGTTCACTGTAAAAGCGGCGTTTTAGCATGGACTGTGGACAAAGACACACTCGTAAATTGGTGTGTAGCGAGTTCTCGCATAACATTTAGACAGACTGAATGGCCAAATACAGTAGCAAAAGGCCACATTCATTCAGTCATCAGTAACATCAACAAGGTTACATCGTTTCATTTTTACTGCACATCGAGTAAGGCTAATTGCTTTTAAGAATAAAAATGTTTTTATTGTTGTCTTTCTGATAACAACTTTCTAACTTTCTGGCATTTGGGCTTATAATAATAATAATAATAATAATAATAATAATAATAACAAAAGTAAATATAATAAAGGAAGCAACAAATGTGTCACAAACAGTGTCTCAATGACCATATTTCAGTGTTTACTAACTGTAACAGTAAACATTATGACAGTTTGTTACATTGATTCCTCCACAGAAAGACAGAAGTAAAACCTAAAAACACCCAAAATTTCAAACAGTTGGTCTGCCATGCCAAATATTGCTATGAGGTCTGTGAGGATCTATGGAAATTAACAGGACAGACTATAGAGTAAGCATTTATATTTACATAAAGTGCTGATGAGAAGAGTAACACGCAGCACAAGGCACCCATTCTGAACGCTCAAACTTGTACTCAGATAAAGGTGCACGTTGAAAAACACACTTCACTGCCCCTGCTGTTTAAAAAAAAAAAAAAAAAAAAAAAAAAAAAGTGTAGTCTAGACGTGTATGCCTGCATACATTAAGGCAACAAAAACTAGGAGGGTGATCCTCGCAACAGACGAGCGCACAATGGCCCGTGCACAAAGCAGGAGACGGTGGCTTAAATATGGTGCTTCTTAGGAAAAAGAAAGCGGGAACAAAAAATTCGGTGTGCAAAAAAAAAAAAAAAAAAGAAAAGAAAAAAAAAAGAACCACAAAAGGGGGAAACGCTGCACGTTTCTCCAGCCATGTACAGGAAGCAAAATGAGAACTATGAAGTTTGACACTATTCACGGAGCCCTACAATCCCTGGTATGCAGACAGAATGCCAGGCTTAAGTGCGGGGGAGGAAAGCTGGCAAAGTGTTCGTCACATAAAAGCGTGTCTATATTTCTGACACCTCTGCGAATAAAGCACATGGGAGCCCTTTCACAACGAGGCAGAGGGGCAAGCCGGTCAGGAGAAGGATGAGGAGACAAGCACGTCAGCTACCACGTGTGTAAATGAGGAAATCTGCAAAAACAAGGCACCTGAAGTCAGGTACAGCCCAGCTCTTACTGGAGGTCTAGACTGAGTAAAGATGCTCTGAGAAAGGGCTGTACAAGCATTAAAACTAAACGGTCATCCTTCTAAAGCAGGAGTATTCAACTAAGATTTGTGATGACCCAGCTACATAAAATCCCTCGTTTACAAAAGGTCTTGGTAAACAGCCAACATCCCTGAACGGCAACAACAGTAACCGTTAATGATTAGTACATGGCTATAACTTCTGCTACAAATTCTTCCTAAGTATTTTCCAGTACTCGTTTCAATCCACTGAGATACTCTGCAGGGTCTGCATGCGGACTTGGTGTCCTCTAATTGACAAGCCCTGTTTTAAAGTATTAAGAAACTTTTAAGATAGAAAGCATTCGTAATGATGTTATCTGGCAAAACTACACCATTATGATGATATACCGTAATGATACAGTTCAGCTTGCGATGCTGAAGGTCACGGAGTGGTGCAGGAAACATATGGCTATAAGTCCATACAGGATTCCACAGAGGTTTTATTTGGTGATCACTGCGGCCAAAAATGCTGTCTTTTTTGAAAATTTGCGACTTTGCGTGTTTGCTTTCCCTAAAAACTACATGAATTGGCGAAATTGCAATTCCACAAAATTGTTTTGCACGGTCTTCTGCAGTGATTCGAAACACATGAATCGAAGAGGACTTGAATGCGTGCTGTGATGATATCACATGACACGTCCTGGCCCAAATCTGCAGATAATCTGTGGTCATTTTGAAAACTTGCACGCTCCTCAGAATATTGCGGAGCTTTTTTTTTTATTATTTCGACGATTGCAAAACCCTGGGCTGTAATATGATGCACTGAGATATATGAAACCGGTCGACTGCATCTTTTTGAACTGCTGCTCATGCTGCATCACAGGGCAGCGTAACACACTTAGAGGAAAGCGCTGTCCCCTCGCTTCCTCATACATGAGCTCACATACGAATGCAGCTCAAACATGAGTACAGCTAAAAGATCTCATTTACCCAGATGAGGATGGGTTGCCTTTTGAGTCTGGTTCCTCTCAAGGTTTCATCCTCTCATCACTGTAGGGAGTTTATCCTTGCCACCGTCGGGCTCATTAAGGTTAAATTCACGCATTTAAAATCTGTATCCTGTGTTTATATATTTCTATAAAGCTGCGTTGAGACAATATCCATTGTTAAAAGCGCTATACAAATAAAACTGAATTGAATATGCCTGTGATTGGCTAGTTTCATTGTGATTGACAGGGGAGAGAGAGTATGCCATCCCTCAAACCCAGAGAGAACAGCCAGTTCTGCTCCCCTAGCTCCTGGCTGCAAACGCCTGTGACACTGATAGGATTCAAACTCATGTTATCCTGATCATGTCCAAGTCGGAGCACTTTTCTGTTGCTCCACTTGAGAGTCACTTAGAGTGAGTTTTCAAAATATTGATGAAACTTATATGCAAAGAGGAATGAAGGCACAGCAACATTATGGGGGGAAAAAAACATTGTAACTCCACCAATAAGTCAAACACACTGTTCATTATGCCTCCTGTACATGGCTGAAGATGATAAGACTGGGAATTTCCAATAAGCACTACAACTTCACCGGTCTCATTCTCCTTGCCAAAGGACTAACATTTGAAATATGTACCGAAGTTAGACTAGTGCTTTAACTTCCCAACAGCCAAAAAATAACTCAAACACTGCTCTTAAACATGCCTGGTACGCTGTCTCTCATCAAAACGGTATTTGGTGAAGCATATGTTTTGCAGTTCAGAAGAACTTTGTGTTTTGGACACGCTCGGTTGCTGTGGGAATCCCCCTGTGGAGGTGCTTCAGTCGTCCCCGACACTCAGGTAAATAGCTCCCTTGCCCATGAAGTTAGTGAAGTACAGTTTATACAGCTGCCTTTGAGACGAGTTCTCTGGAGCACCACACACACAGGAGAAGCAGCAGCACGACTGGACACCACTGATGGCAATCCCAGACTCATGTGCACCGGAGAGGGAATCGGACTTGTAAAGCAGCGCAACGTGGCGGCGACCTGAGGCAAAGTTCTGAGCGAGGCTGTAGAGGCGAAAATAACATATGAGAACGTAGACAGTAAGTCATTCCCATCAGATAGAGGTGGAACCTTTCATGCCTTTCCCAGGTGTAATTTAATCAGCATTCAGATGAATGATTCCGCATAACTTAGATGTAGAATACACCCCACTGGCATTCCCACATACACACACCCACATCTCAGAAGTTAAATTCACCTTGAGCAGAATGCAATCGTGGAAAATAAAAAGAATTCAAATGAAGAACACCCTTCATTGTTGGCACAAAAAAAAAAAAAAAAAAAAAAAGTAAACTGGAAATTTACCAGAAGACTCCTAATGAGGAGTGAATAAATTATCACTAACTCATTGAGCTTGGCACGTAAGTGAAAATCTTCTGTGTGTTCTTTAAGCATTTGTTTTATCCCATGCCAGACTGTGGAATTAATACCTGGCTATTACATGAGCACTTTGCCCTTGTTCATCACCTGGGGGGGGAAATCATTTCCTGTTATTAATCTAGGGGTGGGTCCTCATCCAAAAAAGTGCAAACGAGTCTTTTAAAAAGCTGTGCTCATTTAACCAGAGTAAACATCCCTGAGGCCTGTGTTCATTTGATAGATTTGCTTAAATCTCAGAAATTACATTGAGAGTGAGTTTATAATGGTGCACACACACAACCAAAAAAATAAAAAGCAGAGAAATGACAAGAAACACAAAATCAAACATTAAGTAAGGCCTTTACAATCACACACATTGTGTGCACACTTGAAAAGTGAGCTTTCAGCACCCATGCAATCAGGATGTTATTGGATGGGGATTGACCTCTCAGACATGTTGACAGATTTCATCACTAGGTCATATATTGGTAAGTCAACGAGCATTAGACTTCCAAAAAGGAAGCAAAATCCGACCTCTTAACCTCACCAGCAGAGTCGTGTCTGCGTCGGCTGTTGCGCAACACGTCCTGGTTGGCCATCTTTGAAGTGAGAGGACTGTGCTAATAACAGGTCGGACGTATGGGGTCACTAATAGAAACAAACAACATGTACTACTTGTGTGAGTGAAAGGAAGGTGCAGTTGGCACTGAGGGTCAAATCTATTCTCACGTTACACTGAGCAGTCTGGGTGGGGCAGACTGTGTGTGTGTGTGTGGGAAGAGGCATTTCCGCATGCTATTAGCCACATGCCACCTGTTTGTTTGGAGGCAACGTCCATGGAAAAAGCTTGGCGTGTCTTGTTGAAACAGAGCTCCTTTTTAAGTGTCACTCGCAAGCCATCTGGTTTGTTTGCACTTTTTGGAAGAGAACACATTCACTGCGACATTATGTGGCAAAATGGCACCATATGTGTACGTCAATATTTAGCAAAGAGCATGAAAATGACCTCACACGCCAGGAGCATCGCAGCTTTCGGCTGACGGTGATAATGACGGATGTGCGAGAATGCGAATCGTCAATTACAGGCATGTTCACCAGCAAACAGGCTCGAAAGAACTAAACAAAGCTCAGTAGCTGACAAACAAAACTGACACGGGGGTGCAGAAGTACTTAACTAGGAAGTAAGGAACTTGTTTAAGAGCATTAGGTGTAACGATACTTATGAAAGAAACTAAATGTAGTGTAACAGACAGTTTCTAAATCAAAACTAACAGCATAGTGTGCGTTTCAGAAATTAGAAACGACTTCATCGGAAATCAGGACATACACAACTCAAATCAGGAAATCAGATCCTGTACTAATGCGAAAACATCCCATATGACAGAGGGACAGAGGGAACCGGGCTTTTACTCAGACACCCCTAATAAAAACCTACAGAAACAACAAGTAAGCAATTCTGATGAACTTTCGACTTCTGTCGAGGTTGTTGAGCTGAAAAAGTACCCATGAGGGGAATGAAACCTGAACACATGCACAAAAAAAAAGTTTGTGCAGGCATGATGACATTAAGCATGTGTGCATCTGCAAACGTTCCAAACGTGCAAGAGAAGAATAATTTAACGTCTTTGCATACCGATTTTTTCCTGAGCAAACAGATCTGGGCAAAACGTGTAATTTCAGTACCTACATGTGGTTTGTCTCGTATAAGCGGGAAGAGAGAGAAAAAAAAAATAATAATAATATCCTATTCACACAAAAGGCTGTAATATGGAAATGCCCGCTTAACATGTTTAAAAGCTATGAAACAGCACAAACACCGCTTTTTGAGAAATATTCGTGAATATTAAAGCGAATAATCAGCTGTACTTTTTGAATTATGAAAACTTTAGCCATCACTGACCCACAAACAGCAAACTGACTGTAAAAATACATAAGACAGGTTTAGAATTTTGAAATATTTACAACAACAAAAAAAGAAAAAATGTTCAATATCTTCAATATGTAATATTCAAGTGCACTGTTTCTAGCCTCCTCCTCAAATGCAAGCAAATTTATGATATTGACCATGTTAACTACTTTGTACAAAAGGTCAGATTTTCCTCATGCCTAATCTCTTCTACTGAAGCGCATGTTCAGACGACATGCCGATGGATTTGATCTAAATTGGATCATAAGGTTCGAGTACACACTGTCATTAAATCAAAAAGAGGACATACCAAATACTAAAAACTCTGAAATTCATGTAAATATGTCAAAGACTCTACTTTTCATGCAAGTTTGTAATGAAAATTGTTGCATTCAACTGGGGGAAAAAAAAAAATGCAAAATAGAAGCATTTTCACGAGTGATCTCAGACTTTAGGACCCCACTGTATACGTGTATATAATATCATGCTGTAAAATAATTTCCAAGCATACAGGGCCAGTCGATATGCTAGATACGTTTAAAAACAGGATACACACAAACTATTTTTCTACATTGTTTTGAAAACGAAACACACCATGACATAGTTGTACCGTTACCGCCTGAATTTTTCATTAGCTACACTATTTAAAAGTGACATAAACAAGACCGATATATAATATTTTTAAACAGAACAAAAGAACGGAGCAGCACGTTGAAGTAAGTTTCGTTCCTAGGCCACACAAAGGTGACACGCACTGAAGGGTGCTTTAATGGTTACTTTCTCTTGAGTGCCAAGTAAATGAAATACTATTTAACGGTTAATGCACAAAGCCTCTTGTAAGGTCCTCTTCAAAGAGACATATCATTTGACCTAGTTGTCCAGCCTTGAAATTTTCACGCGAGCACCTGGTAGGAGGAACGACTTAGACAAAACAGACACTTGAGATGTGTGTGTGAGTGTTCGTGTGTGTTGTGTAGGGAGAGCGGGGAGGACAGGTCAGTGTAGTCTGCTTTACAGGCTGGATTTTCTCTGACATTTCTGACAGAATTCATACTGATGAACCTGATGCCGTTAAATCCACAGACACCTCTGCGATATCGAATTCTCTCATTTTTGTCCAGATTAGATCTCCACATGTTCGTTCTATTTGAGTGACTCAAGACAGCCAAAAAGATCAATATAAAGCATGTTCCTGAATCTTTTTAAATCTATGAAAGGGCTGGACAAATCACTAGCTCTGGCAGCAGATCTCATGTCTGGGTTATTAGTCCTTTTTATCCATAGGTGCTTGGAGAGCAAGTAGGTTCAACAGCAAGAAAGAAGAAAAAAACCCTACTTCCTGTTGATGTTTAAACTTAACATGCTTCATGGTTATGCAATGCGACTTTCTGATTTAAACTGCAGAAAGTTACTTCGCTGATTCAAGCTCTCTAGGGTCTCGAAAGAGCGCAAGGCAACAATGAAACCTACATTGAGATAATGAACAAACTTTGTCTGGGGGACTGGCACAAACACACTGACGGTCGCAAAGGGGAATTGTTCAGTTAATGAGACAAGCAGACAGGACAATCACTGCATCCCAATCAGACAGCTGGCACAAAGCAGCATCTAGTCTTCCTTGTTTGTCTCAATAAGAAATACATGCTTATTTTTCGAGGCTCTACAGATTTCAAGTTTACTTTAAGATCTGGTCGAGAATCGGTTTGTTTATGATCCAGTATAACTGGAGCTTTACCACAGATTAATCAGTGTAAAATCAAGAATCTGTAGCTCAATTAAGTGGTCAGTCAATTCACAACCTGTGCGGCTGGTCTTTGCACAAATATCACTCATGGGGAAGTAGTGGTTCAGTGGTTCAGGCTTCTGATTAAAAGTTCAAGTACAAACTGATGGGCCCTTAAACCTCTCTACTCCAGTGACACTTTGACCCCAGCTTATTAACAAGCTGGAATATCCAAAGAAAATGATGACGCTGCACTGTACTTTAAATCATCACTCTAGCTAATGGCACATATTACACTTAATCCAATGTCAAGCCAAAAAAAACCTCACTTACATAAACCAACATCAACAACTTCTCTCTCTCATAATTTAACACATTTAAATGATCCAAAAGGTACAAATAACAGTTACAATGTCAGATAGCTTTCTAGCTTGCTAATGAAGAATTACTTATTAGAAAATTGTGTCAGTAGAGTTTATTGAGCAATTTTTCCCCCTGAATGGAATAACAGATTAGCTCTTATTTCCAAGCTTTCAATTCTAACACAGATTCTAAATTCATGGGCCGGCTTACAACCTTTTATCGTGCCACATGTTTAACACCCCAGCTCTAAATGAGCATTTCCAATATATTGCATTTAGGCATACTGATGCAGACAAAGCAATCACGCACTACACTTTCAGCAAAGGAGCATGATGACATTGCTGACACTAGAAAGTGACAAACAGCACACTGGATGTAGGACTGGTTTATACTGTATATGATGTTTTGCACCTCAAGGTACACAAAGAGACATTAAATGTACCCAGAGTGGTCTTTATGATGTTCCTCTATACTTATATTCCTCTAAATCAGTGGTCACCATCCTGTTCATGGACATCTACCTTCAGACTAGCTCCAACCATAATCGTGCCCATCAAACCATCTAATCATTGCCTTAAGAAGTTCTTAAATCAACAAAAACCGGTGTGTTAGATTTTGGTTGGAGATTAATCCTGCAGGAAAGCGGGTTGGTGAACACTACACTAAAGCTACAAAAGGTATACTCTTGAAGCGATCAGTCCAGTGATGTGTATTTGTACCTTAAACCCCTGTTTAGTATTTTATTTTCTCAGAGAGCATGCAGCAAACTGTCATTTCCAGTCAAAAGTCAGAGGCCTTATTTATTTATTTATTTATTTTTCCTTCCAGCGGTACAGAAATCTACTTACTCAGACAGAAAGCATGTGATGAAACTTGCTTTGGGACTTTAGGTGCATACTGTTAACTGATCAGACATTCCGTGTAAAGCTGCGTATCGGTGGCCAGCCATGCGGTTTATCTCACAGCTCAGCATGCTTAATCAAACAGTAATTATGAACAAAAGCAAGCCAGGGCAGGCACCAAAGCGAGAGAGTGCCAGGACTCAGCCACAATCACGCAGGCCTTTAATTGCCATCATTTGATATGCCACACGTTTCGACTGCTCAAAAAGCGCACCATTTGCAAGCACTTTCACATGACCGCATGGCGTTGGTTTTACACGTCGTTCTGTTGTGAAATTCCACTTTCATATCTTTGGTCAGACAAGGACATGAAGTCTAGTTACATTTCTTTGAAAAGGCTGCAGATAGCGGCTCAAGTTCTAAGATGTTGATAACTCTGTTTACAATCTCTTGTAAGACAAAGGCCGTGGAAATACGTCTAAGGGAAACCGCAATGCTCCTTGACTCTGATTTGTCAGGAGGTGTTGATTCATTTTCTATAACAGCAGCTCTGACAGCGGTTCAGTAGCTGCAAGGCAAATCACAGGTTTATATTAAACGCACTCATTCAAACGTGTTAACATTTCAGCAGTAACAAATTTCACAGGGGCTTGTATAGTGGACACTCCACTAAATGGTTTATGTGCAAATCTGTGAAATTGGTGATAAGATGATGTTTTCTGTGAAGAGATGGTTATTTAGCATTTTTGGAAGTCTCCACCTCATCACACCATTCCAACATTGATTCATTTCCAATAACAGAATGCCTCATGGATTTTTATTATTAATATAATACACTTTATCTATCATCATCAGGTTTTTGGTGCTTTTATAGTCCTTTGTTACAAACTGTAACAAGTAACTGACGTGACATTAAAAAAGATTATTGTTTCACTTTCCCTACCTTTTTCATGAAAATGTAACTTTTTTTTTTTTTTTTTTTTTTAAATGCTGGACAAAAATCTGTATGTGGCTATTGTTAATTCTTTGTTAATAAACCCTCAGCAAAATAAGTTGTGATATAAAGTGAATCATGAAAATTCATGAAAAATTTTGCGATATATTTTTGCCGTATCGTCCATAAGGGTTAAACTAGCATAGATTTTATATTATTAGTCATACTGAACTAGATCTCAAAATGTAATGAGCCATACAACAAGATCTTTGTGTAAAACACACAGAATATTGCAACCCTTCACTCTTATAGAGATTGTCAAAGTAAAAATACACATACTTCCTATGTTTAATCAACTTTTTCATAGCCGGCCAATGATGTGTAACGCACTACACAATCTTTGTCACTCATGACCTGGGCTAAATGACTCGGTTTGAAACATGCTACTGTAACAGTCAAGTGGAAAACACAAAACCATGAAATGTAATGGTGCCACATAACCCCAACTAAACTTATGTGAGCAAATTACACAATTGACACCTTTACATCCAGGAATATAGTTTATGTAGAGTTACATATTTCAGCTCAGTAACTTCTGCATCATTGTAATACTTGATTATTTATTTTTTTTAAGTTGCATTTTGCCTGTTGATACAATAATGGAACAATAGTGTTTTCTGATGGTTTTTGGATGTGTCAGGAAACCTCAACGTGCACCATGCACATGTCTGAGAGCGACGTTATTCACTCCATCTTCACTACAATAAGTATGAAACCTCAGCGGCCGACAGGAAAAAGGAGGCCTTTTCCTACCAGACGAAGCCGCTACTGTCTGTCTCGTCTGATCACCCCCCCCAGCTGCTTTCTCTTTTCACTCCATTCTTTTCGGGAACCCTTAATCGGCTTTAAATCGGAGCGGCCCCAAGCTTGAAGTGAGAGCCCTCATCCTGGCAGCCTGAGACACGATAAGAGACACAGTGTGCACCCACCCAAATACCCACTACAGAAGGGTCATTTTCCTCAGTTAGTCAAATGATAAAGAAATCAATAAACAGCATTTTAAGACTGTTCAGTAAGGTTTCTGTACACTTTCCTGTCAAGGCTTTCAAATTACTTTACAAAAGTACTGTATGCAGGTACACAGTGACAGCAAATTATAAAAATAAATAAATAAAAATTACAAATAGTGTACCATGGGGCATTTGCAAATGTACATATTTCACTATACTGCTTCATTTATTCAAAATACTACAAGATTTTGTTGATTTATAAGTGTGTTTTAATTCACATGCTTTGAATTGGCTTCTTGGCAACTTTATTATTATCTGCTTTTTTTTTATTATTATTATTATTATTATTATTATTATTATCATCTATTATTATTATTATTATTATTATTATTATTATTATGATGTTGTTGTTCTGCATCTTTTTTGTCTTCATTTAATAAGCATCACTGAAGGCAATTTTGGATTTTTTTCAATTAAGTAAAACATTAAATAAATGCTATTATCCAGTTTATTATCCAAAGCCTTTATTTAATCTTACAAAACGTCCAGGTTGGTACTACCTTAAAACATGAAAAAATTCCAAAGAAAAGTAAAGTTTGTTTATCTTTTAACATGTAATACTTTTTTTCTAATACACCACTCAGACATAAACAGTGATAAAAGGTTAGACAAATATCACGGAGAAAAAAAAAAGAAATAATAATAAGACACTATTATTAAATCAGGCAAGAACTTGCATGTCGTGTGTTAAAGGTGAGACCAGGTAAGCTGTGCTTCTTAAACCTCATGACCTCATGCCAATATTCTGTTGTAAAAGCTTTGTGAGTGAAGATCTGTAGCATTTCCTCATTTACTGATGTGCTAAATGACCCACAGAAAGGCAGGCCAATCTTTATTTAGTCAAAAAGGCAGATTCTGAACCTGGATCTAACTGATGTTAGCTGTTTTATAAAATCATCAATCCAAAATGACTGCCTTTTTTAAAATTCATATCAGACATTTAAAGACACAGCACCTTTTTATTTGCTTATTTATAAAGGGACAATTTTCTTGACAGAGAAGTCAAATTTCATTCATCAGAAAATCCCAAATTTTTTGTTTAACATACCTGAGTAGTTTCTACTTCTGCATGCATTAATTACTGTAACTTTGCATATTTGCATATTACTATATGCACACAAATTTTGCCACTAGTCCCCATTTTTTACACACATACCCGTTCTCAAAATAAATTTTGACATAAGCTTATATTTTATATCTATTGAAGTAAAAACAGGGAAATGGGGAAAACAGCCCTAACATGGTAAAGGAAAGTTGGCATGAACGTGGATGTGTTCATGTTAAAAAGGTGAATCTTTTCGAGTAACTCGTCTCACACTGTTGTGTAATTGTGTCGTCTTGCGTACCGTACTGTGTTGCACCATGGTCCTAGAGAAACGACATTTCGCTCCAATGTATACAAGCTGTATAAAGGAGTGACAATAAAACCCACTTGACTTGAATTGGCTTAATTTAAGACATTACAGGTTTTGTTTTATTTTTTTTAAATATTGGAACTTTTTCAAAAATGTACATTTGTTAGTCTTTGAATGATGTTCGAATTGAAATATTTATTTCATGGTGAAGACCCTCTCAAGACAAAGGCTTTAACAGAATATTTAATTGTAAAATTATTTCATTATTGTTTAACCAAGAAGACTGATCTAGAAATATGCTTTTTTGTTATTTGTTATGAAATCCAACAATTGTCAACATTTAGTGAAATTCCTCTTTAAAATCCTTCTAATTGAATATAGGAATGAATATGTAAAACTTCTCACTAGAAACCCCTGATTTACAACATGGTTAAATGTGTTTCCACTTTAAGAGTGGTTTATAAGGTTTGTTAAGACAATTGACAAGTATGCCATATGCAACAGAACTTGACATATAGAGCAGGAAACAAGTTTTCCTGATACATGACATGATTGTGCCAACGGGGTGGAGCTCAGCAAAGTCATTAAGTTTAAAACGCGTTTAACGTTCAATGCAGTGGACATGAGTGCACAAAAACAGTGAACTTTTCTGTTGAGATTTGATATTTCTATTTCGACATGTCTTGCCTATATACATTTGTTTTAAATAAACTCGACATGAAATGAAAACCGAGCTGAATCAACTCCCCTGTCAACAAATCATTAACACTAAGCACAGCATGTTCACTCTTACCAGTTTCTCATCCACTGTGATGAGCTGCGACTCTTGCCCTTGATTCTGCGCCAGACATCCTGATGTGCTAACTGACCTGCAAGACAGGAAGTTTGAGAGGGGAAAATGAGACTGAAATGAAGAATAATCACTAAAGTAAACAAAGGCGACCACAATGCTGTGGCAGAATAGGGAGAGGGAAGCGCATGCTGAATCGCTCCTATTACTTCTGTCTGCTGGTTTCCTGGCACGCTCCCATTAGCCAGTTAGCAACAGACGGCACTTTATGTCAGCTCACCGACCCACAGTTACCACCGGGAGTGTTTTGGAGCAAGAGTCTCCCGAGAACAGCAGCATGAGAAAAACGTGCGGTAGCCAGTTTGTCACGAACAGAAGCAAATGCCAGGGAAAGCCTCAGTGACCTTTTTCACATCTCCCCTGGCAGACAGAGAACTTTCTGGCAGTGGAAACATGCAAGCTTCCATTATTTGGTTTAGTAAGGCAGCTATGTGGCATTTTGCGAACTTTCTGAAAACTCGACTCAAACTCAATATTGCATTGATAATTGTTCAACGTTCTTTGGAGCGCAGATACTCAATTTCTTTTTCTGCGTCCCTCCAAGCAAGCAGGTGCGATTGTGATTGGTTAGCCAATGCAAAGAAATTGACAAGGCGTAGATGCACACATCAAAAGAAATTCTTTAAAAATGTCATTTAAAAAATTTAAACCTGGATTTATTAAAAAAAAAAAAAAAAAAAAAGCTTTTTCTAATTGTACTTTGCTAAAATATTCACGGGTATTGTTCTTTCATTGCCATTGGCCAGCTGCAGTATCAGTGACTTCATTTCACAACAACAAATACAGGACTACAGTACAATCAACTGCAGAATTACTGGCATCTTTGACTTAAAAATAATAATTTTACAAAAATGCCTGTGTGGATAATTAGTATAATTTGTCCATGAGCTCACAAAGTAAATCTCACAATGTATGCTTATTCTAAGAAAAACCTTATCGAACTTAAAAAAAATCCAAAATAATCTTTCCCAGAGATTATACCAACCACAAATTCATTATTACAGTTACACCAGTCTTTAACAAGGGTGCTAATAATTCTGGAGCTCACTGTAGCTACATTATATAGTGTACACCAATCAGCCATAACATTAAAACCACCTGCCTAATATTGTGTGTCTGCTGTGGTATCTGGCACCAAGACGTTAGCAGCAGATCCTTTAAGTCCTATAAGTTGCGAAGTGGGGCCTCCACGGATCGGACTTGTTCGTCCAAAACATCCCACAGATGCTCGATCAGATTGATATCTGTGGAATTTGCAGGCAGAATCAACACCCTATTTTTGCAGTGTGGCAGGACGCATTATCTAATTTACTCAGGGTTTCCCAGCAGAACATTGTCCAGAGAATCTCACTGCCTCCGCCAGCTTGCCTTCTTCCCATAGTGCATCCTGCTGCACCTTTTCCCACACACACACACACACCCGGCCAACCACATGATGTAAAAGAAAACATGATTCATCAGACTAGGTCACCTTCTTAGATTGCTCCATAGTCCAGTTTTGATGGTCACGTGCCCATTGTAGGTGCTTTCGGCAGTGGATAGGGGTCAGCAGGGGCACTCTGACCGATCTATTGCTACGCAGCCCAATACGCAGAAAGCTGCAATGCACTGCGTGTCCTGACACCTTTCTATCATGGCCAGCGTGAACTTTTTCATCAATTTGTGGGATCAGACCAGAAGAGCTTCCGTACTAGCCTTCACTGCCCACGTGCATCAGTTAGCCTTGGCGCCCATGACGCTGTTGCCAGTTCGTCGGTTGTCCTTCCTTGGACCACTTTTGGTAGGTACTAACCACTGCATACCAGGAACACCCCACAAGACCTGCTGTTTTGGAGACGCTTTGACCCAGTCGTCTAGCCATCACAATTTGGCCCTTGTCAGAGTCACTCAGATACTTACACTTGCCCATTTTTTCTGCTTCCAACTTTGAGATCTGAAGCTAGGACTATTAAATATTAGATCTCTGACGTCTAAGGCACTTATTGGTAAAGAAATCATTACTGATCGGGAATTTAACATAATGTGTTTAACTGAAACTTGGATTAAACCAAATGAGTACATAGTTCTAAATGAAGCTAGTCCTCCTGGATACCAGTTATATACATCAGCCCCGTCTGACTGGCAGAGGAGGAGGTGTTGCACTCAGCTATAGTCATAATCCAGGCGTCACACAAAAACCTAGTCTTACATTTAACCCTTTTGAAGTTCTTTATACCAGTATAACATACATAGGCACAAAAAATAAGTAAATTCCGCTAATTATTATTTATAGACCCCCAGGGCCATATACTGAATTCCTTAGTGAATTTGCAGATTTTCTCTCAAATCTGATTGCTTCTCTAGAAAAAGCATTAATCTTTGGTGATTTTAATATTCATTTTGACCCTCTGAGAACAGCGGTTGTGTCCATTTTAGATTCAGTAGGGGTCAATCAAAGTGTAATAGGACCTACTCATAATGGTGGTCACACTCTTGACCTGATACTAACATACAGATTAAATATAGAAAATATAGTAACACTTCCACAGTCTGAAGTTGTCTCAGTTCATTATCTAATCTTGTTTAAATTGCGTATTGATCATAATATTTGTGCCTCGCCACGAGTTTCATCAATAATCTCCCAGAGACATCAATTTAGATTTGGATCACCGTCTGACCCCAAAGAACTCGATCATGCAACTGAATGGTTAGACTCAACACTCCGCTACACGCTAGATAGAGTGGCTTCACTCAAAATAAAAATAATTAGAGAGAAAAAACTAGCCATCTGGTTTAACGAACAAACGCGTACCTTAAAACAGACCACATGACAATTAGAACGTAAATGGTGTCAAACCAAACTGGTAGTATTTCAAACAGCATGGAAGGAGAGCCTACTGAACTATAGACAATCTCTAGTGATGCTAGAAAAGTCTCTCTCTCCACCTTAATAGAAGATAACAAAAATAATGAGAGATTTCTATTCAACAAGGTAGTAAAATCAACTGGGAATAAAACCACGACAGAAACAGGCACACAATCACAATTATTACATAGCAACGAAGATTTCAGGATTTTTTTCATTGGTAAAGTTGAAAATATCAGAAATGAAATTCAGGCTCTTAAACTAAAACCAGACAGTTTTATAACTAACCCTGTAGATGATAATATAGCAATATCTGATCAAAGTTTAGAATGTTTTACTCCCCTTAGAGAGACCGAACTAGCTTCATTAGCTCTTCAGCGAAATCATCAACTTGTATACTAGATCCCTTATCTACATGCTTCTTTAAACATTATTCCTGGAGTAATTGAACCCCATCTAAAAATAATCAGTTCTTCCCTTAGCACTGGTTATGTACCAAAATCAATTAAACTAGCGGTTAACAAACCCCTGATTACAAACCCTGACCTTGACCCCTCTCAACTGTCCAGCTATAGACCAATATCAAATCTCCCCGTTTTCTCCAAGATATTAGAAAAGGTTGAAGCACAGCAGCTATGCTCGTACTTACATAGGAACATTTCATTCATGAAATGCATCAGTCTGGGTTTAGACCTCATCATAGCACAGAGAAAGCGTGAGTTAAAGTAGTAAATGACCTACTACTGGCCTCTGATCAGGGTTGTGTCTCATTGCTTGTATTACTTGACCTTAGTGCAGCTTTGGTACTATAGGTCAAACTTTTCTCCTTTATAGACTAGAAAATGTCGTTGGCATTAAGGGAACGGTCCTCTCCTGGCTCATGTCTTATTTGACCGATCGTTATCAGTTCATAGATGTAACTGGAGACTTCTCCATGCATACCAAGGTTAAATTTGGTGTTCCACAAGGTTCTGTTTTAGGCCCACTGCTTTTTACATTATATATGCTATCCCTGGGTCAAATTATTCGTAAACATGGAATTAGCTTCCACTGTTACGCTGATGATACACAGCTGTATGTTTCAGCAAAGCCAGAGTGAAGCCAAAAGCTTAATAAAGTTGAGGATTGTGTAAAGGACAACATGCAGCTAGAAGTAATCTTTCCGATTACACAGCATCTCTGGATGGACTCTCCCTTTCGTCATGTGCAGCAGTAATTGATCTTGGTGTGGTTATATAATCTCTCCTTCTCTTTACCTCTCTCCCTCTGTCGAGCCACACATGATTTTACTGCACTCCGGCCCTGCCTGATCCCCTACCTCTGAATGGAGCCCTCATCAACTGGAGGCTACAGCCTGGAGATTGCTTACGATGGTACAGCTTGAAGTACCATGAAATAATTTTGTACCTCAATTCCACATGGACATTCTCACTGTGTATGCTGGGACTACGGTTGCTGCTATGGCCTTAGGACTGCAATTACCACATGCAATTTTGCACTTAGGTCTCCTTTGGTGAAGAGTGGCCTAGTTAAACAAAACAGACTTCATATAAAAGCCATAATGAACTTTCCTTTACTTTCACACTATCTGTTGTTACCCAGATGAGGATGGGTTCCCTTCTGTGTTCTGAGTTCCACTTGCATGAGCCAATGTTTCCAATGACCAATCCCTGCTCACCAATGTTTCCAATGACCAATCACAGTTATCAGGGGGCGGTGGTGGTTTAGCGGTTAAGGCTCTGGGTTCGAGCCCCAGCACTGCCAAGCTGCCACTGTTGGGCCCTTGAGCAAGGCCCTTAACCCTCTCTGCTCCACTGTATCATGGCTGACCCTGCACTCTGACCCCAGCTTCCTGACATGCTGGGGTATGCAAAGAATAGAATTACACTGTGCATATGTATATGTGATCAATAAAGACTCATTATCATCATCACTGCTCGCCAATGCTTCCAATGACCCATCACAATAAAATCAAGTTATTTAATCCATAAATGTCACCTTTGTGTATCTATCGACTAATTACTAACTCTGTTTAATATTGTTTGCATGCTTGAGAGAATGTAGATTTTTTTTAAAAAATGAAATACTTATTAAATTCATAAATAGTTTGTTTGTGGTGTCATGACCAAATATGATGATGACAACTGCTTAATGATGAGTAATAATTTATTATCTACTATTCCAATAAATAAATAAAAAGTCAAACCAACTGTCATCCCTTTTTCATCTAAGACATTTTGATATGCAAATGATCATAACGGTTCAACTAATATGCAAATTAGCTTCTGACGGAATCTGGTGTCTTTTCGAGCATGCATTAGCTACTTTTCCCTGAAAAGATCTGGCAACACTGAGACCAATCACACTGTATACTATGTATTACAGCAGAAAAGCTGCTCCTAAATCAGTTTTATGTCTCTGTTTTACTCGAAGAGGCTAAATTCTTTCGCTTTATGTTGTATTTACGATATGAGCTGTGTGTTTAGTGTAACCTTTTCACTGTTCTTGAAAGGCTTTTTTTTTTTTTTTTTTTTTAGCTTGCTAGCTTGTTTTGCTAGTCAGAACAGAGTTAGGGAGCTATTGATCTAATTAACCCTAACAGGCTCAAATACTAATCATGCTAAATAAGCAATTGGACAGTTTGAATAATCTAACTACATGTAAAAAAATAAATGTGTTTAAAAATGAGCCATAATGCACAATGAAGCAGCGAATAATGCTAACAGTAGCCTGGTGTTTTGCTAAATATGTTTTCCTCAAACTATTTGACAAGTTCAATAACACCTACACAAAATACATACATCATACAATAAGTCAAAGCGCTTGTTATTACCTTAGTGGTGTTTTTATGATTGAATGGCGAAAACAAATTCGGCTCAAACCAGACAGGAGTGACATTGAGGACGCCATGTTGACGGCTCCGGACACAACTCTACGGCGTCCCATTGAGGCCAAAAATCTAACAAACGCGATTTCTTTAACCTGAAGTAAACACCATACTCTTCCAAACGACAGAACAAACCCAAACCGCATGTTATCCTAGTAAATAATGTCATTATAGAGTTGTACTCTTAGAGGTGGTGTTTTTCATGATCAAACAAACACACCACATTTCACTTGTTAAGAAATTAAAGCAGCATCAGACAAATCATTAGAGGAGTCAGGTGTGTCTGATCAGAGGGAAAACTCTTTTACCTGCTCTAACACGTCTCTTTCAGATCATTAACTGTATCTCCAGTCATTCAGTTGCTTAAGGAATGGTGTGTTAGAGCAGGGAGAAATTTAAAAATCACAGCTCTGAGGTTTTCTATAGTTGTCTGATGTCTAATGTAGGCAATTTAAAGACCAAAGGGTGGAAAATACTTGAGTAATTGTACTTTGTTACTATGTGTTATTTTGGATATTTATACTTTACATGAAATTGAATGCTTGTACTCTTACTTCATTATATTTTCAAGAGAAACATTGTACTTTTTATTACTCCTTACATTTCTATATAGACCTTCAATGTAAATTGTCTTTTCTCATCCAGCCAATGACTGTACACTACAAATCAATCAAAAGGGCTCCCACACATTTTATTTACAATTTGATTTAAAGCATCCAATCAAGATCATCGATGTAAAACAAACAAACAAACAAACAAAAAACTCAAGAATGGTGACAATTCATCATCTGCTGTGACCATGTCATGATATACAATGTAGATAGCGCTATAGCTATCTGTGAGCATTTGAAGATATATAAGTCACTGCTCTGCAGTGTGGAACTCAGTAAAATGTTTAAATATCCTGAAGTATGCAAAGAGTCGTAGTAAATGAGATTTCTCCTTTGCCTCCCAAGAAATCATGAACTCCATGTAATTTGAAAAAGCATGGTGAGGAAAGTTTCAATAATTTTGCTCAAATTAACTGGCATTAATAATTAATTGTTTTCAGCAGATAATACCAGGTTAAACTAGCATCGATTCCAGTAACATAATTGGCTAAACAGCAAACCAAATTCTATCTAAGGGTAATTAATGCTTATTTACATGATACGCTACTTCTGATTAATTCTTTAGCATACTACATCTCCTTAGTCATGTATGTGACCAGAGCGCTCACACAGATTGTATGATGTGTTGAGGCAAATGATGATTTGTTGCTTGTAACAGTTTTAGATGAAGAATACAAATTAATTTTCACATGAAAGCATGATATTGCTTAATTTTATCAGTTAAAACGATTACTTTTTATTTTTTTAATACTTGAAAAATAAACAACTTATTTACTTTCACATTTTTGGCTTGATACTTCCACTTTTAATTGAGTAAAGTTTTGACACCTTGTCTATCCTTCCACTTTCTCATTTATTTTTCCACCCCTGCATTTAGTGGTGTGTCTCAAACAAAGCTTACAATTTATAATCTTTAAGCTTTTGTCTAGCCCAAAGACATGGCCTAGACTAAATAAATGCCGTTCTCATTGTGCCCATGTGTAACAATATTGAAAGAAGGGTTGAGGTTTTTAGCAGAGAATTAACAAATATGTTTAAAAATGTGTTTACCTAGCTTCTTCTTCCTATGACCTTTAGGAAACCTGGATGATGCAACTTCCTGTTGAACAAGTGATTTGTGGAATATTCCAAAATTTCAGGTAACAGGGTTGTGGAGCACTAAAATTTAATTTTTGTATAAAAATAAATAATGGGTGAGTCATGAAAAAGAATGTTTCAAGAATGAGATTTTAAATGGATACACAAAATAAGATTTTCTTTTAATATTTGAATGATTATTTCTCAAGGTACACTGTTATACTGTACTGGGCTTGTAAAAGGCAAAATTGCTATTTTCCAATTGCTGGAGATACAGTATTTTTATTAATGATATAATACAACATAGGTTGTTATGAAGCACACCTCAAATATTTTTAAAATATGTTTTAACTTTACTATGTGTACATATTTGTAAATGTAAAGACACAATTGTTCAACGTTGTTGAAAAACTTCATTTAACATTCATATATTTCAGATCGATGATCACTGGCTCAAAAATGGATGGATCAGGAATTGAAAAAAGTACAAAGGTATTATGTCAAAATCATATTCAGTTAAAATGGTAAGTAGCTGCTCTACTATTATAGTTGAGTACAAGTTAAAAAGATCTAAAAGTATTTAGAAGTAGAAGGTAAATCATTTTATATTTTTAAAAAATATTATTTGAAGTCTTTTTGTTTTACAGTTCAGTAATTCACAACCCATTTGCATGACTTAGTATTTTCGATTTAGTTAATCTTAGTGAGAGCAATGGTCAAATTGTCCTTGTGCAAAAATGATTGGTTGTGGTTTGAATTTGACTGAATGTTTTAAATGTAGTGAATAAAAATAGTTCAAATGAACTGAAGCAGGACTGATTGGATTGGCATTTGGGTATATGAGAACAAATATTTGAGTCATGTTGTTTGAAATGTTTGATAACAAGTTCTTGGAGAATTTGAATGGAAATATAAACGGTAAAAATGTGGGTTTTGTAATGGAAATTTAATTTAGAAAGGGCAGGTCCCTTAAAATAAAACATAAATATATGTTTATATAAAAGTACAATTACATAAAAGACTTAAACCTCTGGTACAAACCACAGTGATGCCTAGAACAGTTGTTCTCAAAGTGGGGTCTGGGATTTTTACGCACTTTGTGCTGGAAATCACGACCCATTATTTTCAAGGTTGGATTTATTATTGAATTCTTATCATTATTAACTGAATGAGTTTAATTTAAACCTCAGTAACAGTGAAACAAGTGGGCTATAATATTAACTTTACACTCTGCTGGTGACAGGTTCAGGAATTAAAAGCTTAATGACTCCAATAAACTGCAAAAATTTTACTGTATACGTACATTTAAATAATGTTCTTAGTTGAATAGTTGGATTAGATTAGAAGGGGGACTGCGAAACATGTTTTACAGTTGAAGGGGACTCTGGCTGCAAAATATTTGTGATCCTCAGGCCTAGAATTCAAGATTCTAGGGGAAAAAAATAGGTTAATAATTTTTAAAGTTAGTTTTCAAAATACAAGCGTTCAGATGTACACCAATATGACCTCTCCCTAAATAAAAAATTACTCAAATCACTCAGAAATATTTATTTTCTGTTTAAAACAATGTACCAATGTTTCAGACAGTACACATAGTGAATACTGTAGTCCTGAGCACATGTGACTGCTTGATCTTGTCACAATCATTACACCTTTTAACTGGGATTATTAATAATTGCTTTCTGAAATATTTCATTAAGTCCATCAAATGTTTTAGAGTGTCTTTGTAGTTTTGTAACAATTGAGACAATTGTTATAATCATTTTGAGCTTTCAGTTTGTCAGTTTCAGGACTTGTACACAGAGTGTAGAAATTAGTTCATATAAGCGTATCATAGAAAAGATGTTCTGTTTAAAAATAAAGTTATTTTCTATAACACAGTCCACGATGTGTCAAATTGCTATTATTGGCATGGCGCCTTAGCTTGACAAATATATGGTTCCCCTTACCCCCTAAACAGGGGAAAAAAGGGAGTCCTTGCAAAGAAAAAAACAGAAGAAAGCATCCAAGGCATGCCACTTAATCTGAGTCCGGGTCTCTTCAAAGGGTTCACTTTTAGATGGCCGGTTTCCTTCTTGGTTCTCAGGGATGGAGTGAAGCAAGAAAGGCCCCCCTTGGGACTGAAGGCATGCCATGTCATAACACACTCATTTTCCGCTATTTATCAGTCCCCGGGATTCTTCCTATTCCATTTTACCATTCATTGGAATAAGGTTGTATGTGTCTGGCCCCGAAAAGCGCTGGAGGATGAGATCAAAGTTTCTATTGATCAGTGAAAGAGCTAAAGGGTCTAAGGGACTTCCCTACACTTCAGATGCTGGAATCTCAATTTAGCTTTAATGAGACCTCATTCATCAACACTTACCCAGAAAGGAAGTGAGGGTGTAATTGACTAGTCTCTCAGTCTCTTGGATGAAAATGCATTTGTGTTTTATTTCCAACATAAATTGGGGAAAAGAACATTTCAAAAAGTGGTGTTCTTTATAATGAATTCATATAAAATTATATCAGATGTAAAGTCCCTAATTGTTACTTTTAGTGTTTTTTGTTTGTAATAAATAGCTAAAGCTTGAAACAACATATATATAAATATACAAGCTATAAAATGTATTTCAGGAATAAATATAGATATGTGGTTTAAAAAAAAAAGCATTCAAAGCACTTCAAAAAGTTTCCAAAGAACCGCCATGTTTCAGACAAAAAGCCTTTAATCTTTTTCTTATGTCAAATTCTGAATTTCTGCATCACCACACTGAAACAAAGCAAGCAGTTGGTAACCCATTGTCCCTTAAAGAGTTAATCTATGGGTGTGCAAAAGGAGAAAAACAGAATTGCTTCCCCTCTCTCCCGCGCTCTGTCGCTCTCTCTCTTTCCCCCCTCTTCCCTGTGTTGCATTTTGAAGGAGATGCGAGTTGGCAGCACGGGAGAGGATTGAAGATTAATGGTGTAAAGGGGGGCTCTGACAGCCTTTCCGCTGGTCGCTGTTCTCCTGGGTGGCCCGATTGGTCTTGGATGTCACGTTTGCTACTTAATCTTGCGTGTGTGGAACAGTCTTGAAGATGTGCTTGAAGATCTTGTAGCCTGCTCACATCTACGTAGTCATTAACTTACTTGTGAGACCCTTTAGAGGAATTCCTAACACCAAAAAAAATAATTAAAAAAATTATATTATAGAACTACTTCAGGTTCAATGAAGTAATACACTGAAATTGCGATTATCTGACTCTTGTACATTTAAAAATGAGAAATAAATGTGGAAGTTTGTACTCTCTTAAAAGAAAGTTGCTAGAGTGAATTTTTCTTGTTTTTGCTGAAGAGCCATTTGTTGATGTTGATTTGTTGAAGTGAAAAGATAAATCCTCACTGTAATTGTTACCATTATGCACAAGTATCACAATAAAAATTGGTTAAATATTCATGGATAAAAGGTTTTTTAGGGGATGTATAATAGTTCTGATACAGTGTTGTTCTAAAAAGCACTTTAATTTTAAGTCTGTATAAAAGGGCAGCTCAAAAAAGCAGATATACAGTATGTACATCAGATCAAACTTGAGAAAGGAGCTGAATACATTAATAAACTAGACACAGAAATACCAGTTAACATTACTACATTGGAGTGACCAAAATACAGCTATAACTCAGATACAAAATGAACTTTTTTAGATAGTATGGTGTCTCCACACATTGCACCTGATTCCTCTGATTACACATTTTATTACTCTTTTTTTTATTATTATTTAGGAACATTAGAAAAATTATTTTATTCATTGTTACCGGTGTATCTTCAATTCTATTACTGGCTATTTTAAGACAAAACTGTAGCACAGGAATCTAAATGTAAACAGAGGTTTACACAAGACGTTTTAAACAGAAATTGTTGGGTTGTGGAGCACACAGGGTTTACCAGACCATTTGCTGATCTATGCAAGCAAAATTAGTCCCAACATTTGTCCACCAGGCTCTCTGACTGACTGCTGTAAATCCACAACAATGCACACAACAGGCAGAAAGTAATCATTCTGTATACTGAATTTGATTAAGTCACTTTGAAAAGATTAATTTGACGATGTGTTTTAGCAAGTGTTCCATTTTTTTTTCCATTGCACATGTTTGGAACACACTGTAAATAAGGAAATTATTAAGTGATCTTCATCTCACACATAGACTCATGAAGGTAATCTAATAGTAGTAATCACTATATTTCTACTTCATTTTTGGTGTCAGTTGCAAGATTTGTGTGAGATCCTTTATAGCTGACCAATAATACCCATGTGGCTTCAGTTCTTTCAGATGTGTCAAATAAGTTTGATTCGTCACATCATACATTGATTAAAAGCAACAGATATACGAAGCAATCAAAGTGGCCAGTTGCATGAAGATGTTTGATCATGTAACCAAACCTTCTGGTAATACTATGAGTCTGAGTTTGGCTTGATGGTGCAGCAGGTAGCATTGCCACCTTACAGCTCCAAGGTCCAGGTTTTATCCTGGATGTTCTCCCCGTGTCTGCATGAGTTTCCTCTGGGCTCTTTGGTTTCCTTCTACCTCAAAAAAACATGCCGTGCCAAGTGATGGACTGGCGTCTAATCCAGGTGTACTCTCACTTTATGCCCAGTGTTCCCTGGATCCATCACAACCCTGATGATTTTATTTTCCCCACAGATATCAGTTTCTGCTTCAAATGCTGCAGATACAATGTGAAATTATCAGTGAAATATGTTGTCTTTGTTTTATTTTTATATTTGAGCCTGTGGTGTTTCTTTTTTTTATTATTTGAATGGTAAATTGTAATAACAGTAAGAAGTCACATCCAAAATGCAATACTGGTTAACAAAACAAGCTGTTTTTCAATTTGGCACTCTGCAGTTTGCTCCACCAACATAGTGAATGTGAACTGCTTCCTGGTTTGACCTTTGTAAGGTTTAACCCTAATCCTCACCCCATTAAACCCCCTTCCTTTTCATCACACTAAGTCTATTCTCTAACCGCAGTTGTCTCATGTCTGAGATAGGAAATCGTCACTGTACCTCTGCTCTTCCCAGAAATGAAAGCAAAATATCACTCTGCAAGGAATTTCATATAATCTACACTCAAGTCATATTTGTGAGGATGTCTGCCACCTCATTTGTCTTTTTCATAATATTTCTAATGAAGATGCTTTTCTGGATGACTCACTTCAATTCATTCAATTTCATTACAAGTTTAGATGAAACCGTTTTGGTTTGATGGAGTCAGAGCAATTTTTTTAACAAAGGTACAGGTGTTTTTTGTCCTGAGAGAATTTCAGTGTTTACCAGACAGTGACGATGAAAAAGTTACTTTTTTTCTCTCTCTACCATCTGCTACGTTTGTATTCGTGAGCAACAAGCTCCCCACACAGTGTTGTAAGCGAGGCTGCTTTCTGGTATAAACTGTTTGGATTTAATGAAATAATCCACCTACAGATCTTGGAACAGAGCCCTAGCAGGCCTCAAACGAACAATTTTAGAAGGGTAATCAAATATTTACAACACTATTACAGCTGATTAATTGAGTGTCCTGTAGGACAGTCCACATTTTCTGTAGCCATTCACTTTGTTCGATGCTCTACTTGGGAAATAGCACGTCTTAATCACAAGCATTCTGGGAAATATTTATACCTGTAAGTATAATCTTATTTTATAATACTTATTTTATTTTCAGTAAAAGCGGCAATATATTTTACTGCTATGTCAAGTTAACTGCTTTCAGAAAAATATATAAATAGACAAAATTCACACATAACTTAATTGTTTCAGAAGACTCCTAGCTTCCAGACTAAGTTGGTTCAAATTGGTTCACCATCATTTTAATAACTTTATTTTACATTTCATTTTAATGTTCTTTTGATTTTTTTTTTTTTTTGTTCCAAGGTAAAAATGTAAGGGTAATGTTAACCAAGATTAAAATGTACTTGGCTAAATGGATTAGTTATAGCATAATGTAGTTGCTCATAGTGCTATGTTTATGAAGTACTTTGGGGGGAAATGGTGAAAGGAGCACAAAGAAGTCACAGTAACCCATGTTCAAGTTAGAAAGTAATTCAGGTTGCCTGAAACAAAAGCTCCAGATAATTCAGTAGTACTTGCTAAAACAATGTACAATTTCAGAACCAGGGCGCTGTCCACTACACTTTTCAGATTATATTCCAAACCTAATTTGACACAATTCTGAATACTTGCTACAATCTATTTTGGCAAATTTAACTATTTTTATATAATGTGGTCAAGAATTTGGCAAATCAAGTAGCATATGTGTCAGATTGTCAAAAAAGTCATGTAGAACAAAGTTCAGGGACTGGTAGGTGTATTCATTTGTACAGTACTGTGCAAGTCTTAGGCAGTTGTGTTAAGACATTTTGTAAAGCAATCATTTAAAGATTTTAAATATTTTTAAAAAATGACTGTAAAGAGTAAATATTAAGAAACTATTTAAATCAAGTGAATATTTGCTGTGACCACTAAAATTCTCTTACACTGTAATGCTATTTGACTGTATAAGGAATTCTTCTGGTAGGTTATTTCAAATCATCTTACATAACCTGCTGCAGTTCTGCAAACATGGACGCTCTTTTATGGCTGTCTCCACCTTCATAAAGTGTTTATTTAATATCTTACTTAAAAAGGTATTAAATACGTGGAAATCTCAAATTTGCTTTTTTCAACTGACACACAGATGCCGAAAAGTAAATGTAAGACATCTAAAAGTTTTGTGCACAAAACTTTTCCACAGAAATCTACGCTATGCTGGAGATGCGAATATATATTGCTACAAGGGTATACTGACTGATCATTCTAATTGCACCAACAATAGTGCGCTGTACTGTTAGAGATGATGAATTATCAACAGTTATTTCAAAGTGTGCAGCAATCCTTTAAGCTGTTACAAGATAAAAAATAAAAGTAACATATGACTATTTGGATTATGTACATGGAGCAAAATTCACATGATTAAACAAACAAATACAAGCTACAGTACATTTAAAGTTTGTGGAAGTGTCACAGTATATTCTGAAAAGCATACACAATACAGAAATATGTCTTTGTGTGTGTGTGTGTGTGTATATATATACATTATATATATATATATATATATATATATATATATATATATATATATATATATATATATATATACAATTTTTTACATTAAATATAATTTTAAGGTTTTTTTATTTCATATTTGTTATATGATGTCATTTTTGTTGGCTAAAACAAATGTTTTCATGTTTGGAATTTAATAGCATTCATTTTTTTCCCTTAAATATGCTGGTATGCTACTTTTACATTATGGTATCATTTTAATTTACACAATTTTTATTATATACTTTAAAGTTTTAGATTGTTATTTTTACTTCTTGATGTCACTGCTATTATTTATGGCATCTTTATTATTTGCCTATTTTACCATTTTGACTGTTTTAGGTAGACTACTATTTTTTAACTTCTTTATATATTTACATTTTTATTATAGTTTATTATATTATTTAACATTTTTATTTCTTTATTATTATTATTATTATTATTCATACTTGCACTTTGAGCTCCATTTTAAATGTATGAAAGGTGCTATTTAAATAATTAGAAATAAAGTTTGTTACTATCGCAATTTACAATTATTGTTTGTTTTTTTTTAAATACATTTCAAGAATTTATGACAGTTATTAACTCTTTGACATCACTTACTTGTTCTTCTCATTAGTGCTCAACTCAAAATTCACTTCCAAGTGTTACTACTACACACTTAAACAGGGATGTTAAGAAGAAGAATGGAAAGTGTCAAATATGTACACAAAGCAAAGTAGATAGAGGTCACACTTTTTAGAAGGAAACAATACAGTACAAACATTACCTTAATGTTCATTTGTATGGTGAGTAAAACACTTGAAACACTTTAGGAAAGTATGACCCTGAAAGCCTCAAACAATATTCTCCCCTGTGTCTGGACATCAGCCTAGAGCAAAGTCATTTGAGTATCTTTCACCATGCATTAGTGATATACAATGGCAGTAATGACCAATACTGGACAGTCTTTTTCAACAGACCTCACACCCTCTTGACTGATAGCTTTCTGTGACGGCAGGAGGCAAAGACCAGTTTTTGGTAGGTGACGCGGGAAGATCAATTCTCTCGGGACAAATGCCTGCCACATATTTTCCTTTGGCAAACAAAGGGAGTGAGTGATGTTTGCTCGAAATAAGAAGTCAAATCTCTTGTGTTTTGATGAGGAGGCCACCTGGGATGCACATCTCCATCATCATGTCACATGTTGAGGGCAAAAGAGAGACAGGAAGAGAGACTGAAAATCTACAAAACAGCCACAAAATCAGAAACAAACTTCTGAAACCAGCTGCATGAAGCATGCGTGGTAACGTGGATATTTGGTGGCATCATAAACTTACAGAAAATATGTAAGATTCATGGCAAATGTCATGCTTTTGTGTATTTCTTTGTTCATACAGATGAGAGATTTTATTTGGATTTAATTATGAAAAATTTACAGCTAGATCAACACTTTTAATAATAGTTCAATTAATTTTGACATTGTGCTAATACACTGTAAAATTGATAACTTCCATATAATACGATATGCAATTTACAGTATCGATTGTCAGTTTCTGTGATTTATATCATTCAGCTCATATATGCTACCATTTTACAATCATGATTAACAAGGATGACGTACTGTGATGTATTATAGACTTGAAACAATCACTGTACAAAGGGCATTAGGTGTTGTAGAGCATAAGGTGTCTGTATAAGCGCCATACTCTAGATGGTATAAACAACTAATGTGTTCAACTAACAACTAATTGTGTCACCTACAGTTTAATATATCGGTGCTTAAAGTTTACATTGCACCTTATCAGTGCTTCCCCCTGCTGTAGATACCTCCCAAATGTTGTTTGGTTTACCCGCAGGGGGGTGCCATGTTGAGGAACCCTGGCATGCTTAGGAAAACGGTTTTAAATGAACCCCGGTCTCATGTAAATACACCCCCATGCATCACAACAAAAATATGTGAACACAAACAAGGGCTTACTAGTTGGCTTTTGTTCTAAAACATCTTGTTAAGATCGGCTTGGGTGAGAAGGTCTTGACTGCTTATTTTTAATCCTGTGACTCAAAGGACACTCACTGTATAAAGGATCAAAAACTCAGCAAAGCCAAGCATCTTAGGAAACTAGAAACAAAAAAAAAGATGGAAAAGAACAGGATCTCACACAAAAAAAGGGAAGAGAAAGGATCACAAGGACCAGATGGATGTCAAGGGAACATCTGTTGCATTTCCACAGGGGTGAGTCCCATCAACAGGTTGTGAAAGCTGGGGACTACAGCACTGATGGAAGGAGGCAGAGCAAAAACATCCACTATTTCTTCAAAAAGGCCATTTTTGTTTTTCTTGTAAACAAAGAAAGATTCCCTCAAGAGTCATACATTACCATTTCAGATAGCCACATTTGGGAGGGGGGGGGGTAACCTTGCGTTTGGGTAAACACAACTGGGAAAAGAGCCCAAGTCTTTAAATTGGCATCAAAGCGAAATGCCTATCCCTTATTTCCAAAGGTCCTAATGAGAGAAAAATCACTGCGCTGGTGCTGCTGAATTCAAATGCAAAGTGACTTCTAAAAATAAGTTCTGTCTAGACAAAGCTGGTGCCAGCGATAAAATGAAATGCAAATACAGTTAAAGCAAATGGTGCTCATCATGAAGGGTGTTTTAATGATAATCCTCAGTCTGGATAATAATACTGAATAGATCTTTTACATATTATTCTGCCCTAAAATTCTAAGTATGTTATTAAGTTAGATGTATAGGCATTTTACATAAAACATGTATGAGCTCTAGAAGTTGAAACTGTAGACATATTGGTTAAAATGCAGATCTAACACGCAGTGTAACACTGCTGGGATTGGTGTTATATTAGTTTTTTAATGTTTTTAAGCCAGTTGTAACTATTTTGTGACTATTTTATAACCACCTATCACCCCTGTTACAATGATTTCCAGAATACATGGACATATAGTATCAATAAATGCTGAATGTTTACCCCATTACTTTTTATAAAAATCTGTAGATATAGCTACATTTCATAATGTTAAAGAAAGTAAACAAGCATTCTTGAAAATCGGGGGAACATAAAATGATGGTGTAAGGGTCTCACGATCCTGTTTGCATGGTCACACTGTGCCTCACCGGGAAGAGAAGGGCCCTCGTGTTTTCTTTCCAGCAGGTTGAGGCTGTCTCGATGCACCTCCTCCGCTTTGAGGGTGGGCTCTTTCGGCGTGACCAAAGGGAAGCAGACCGAAAGAGAGAGCGAGAGAGGGAAAGGGGCACAGGTCTTTCTCAGGCAGCAGACTGGAGAGGCGCATCAGCCACAGACGTAGGGGAGGGCGGAAAACTGGATCAAAGAGTCGCTAGGGCAACCTGTGTGACACACATTGTATTAAAGCAACATGGGCAATTTCAAAAGGGAGGAAAAGAGAAAAATAGATGCAGTGGAGGTAGTGTAGATCAGGATGGTAGGTTCTTATCTATGCAGGTCCATGAAATTTGGGTTCAATCAGTTTAAGTGGGAAGGGTAAATAGCAAAGAAGCTTAAGTTTATATTTAGAAATTTTTATTGCATGTAAAGTTATTATTGGTGATTAAGGGTTACACAATATGAAGGAAAGCAGTAGTGACTTGTAGGGGTTTTAATTAGACTTTTTCCTTTGAATTAACAGGCATGTGCAAGATATGTTCTATTAGTGTACATATATTTTAGTTTTGTTGAAAATTCCAATACTGTGTTTCTGACACGCATACAAAAAAATGTATTCATTAAAGCCAAAGTGTGATGGACCTGATTGCTTATCAGTAAGCCATGTTATATCAAATATTTAATCAGAACAAGGAGTAAAATAAAAATAAAAATGTAAATGCCTTGCATTAATATGACATAGAGCTATTAATAGCCCAGTGTGCAGCATGTCTGTGCTCAAATGAAGACCCACAGGTCTGAACAACTATAACGCAGGTCTTTAAAGAGGTTTTATGAGACACCTGTGAAACATAAAATATCACACATTAGAGAGAGTCAGTAATCTAAATTTACAGAGAGTAATTTGGATAATAATGTTGGGAAGCATCAGGTTAGGGTGTTCAGAAAGTGGCGGGCCAGGAAACGAGGTGGCAGACAGGGAGGGGTCCACATAGACAGTTGGAAGGCATTAGACTAGTGGACAGGGACTTGTCAAATGCAGCTGTTGTAACCACTGATTGATAGAGTTTGTATTCCAGACCAAACCTGAAACAGCCCAGGCATTCCCTAGTAAAGGGGTGTGTCATCTTTGGAAACAACAAAATTAACAGTATAACCAAAGGCGCCTGTATGTGCATGTATATTATACCTATATACATGCATACTAATGATGAATTCAACAGTGATTGACTTAATGTACTCTCCAATATGCATAAAAAAGGTGACAAAAATGAAGCAACATTAAAACATTAGGAAATTCATAAAATTCTTTACTTTTAAACAATAATGAAAGGTTACAGAGTCTTCACAGTAGTACCTTGTGGTACCTTAAAGCTTTGCTTTGCATGATGGTTTAGACTACACATGCTTAATTGCCTACTGATTAGATTTAAAAAAAAATACTTGGCTATTGACCAAAAATCTCTTAAATATTCCAGATTACTCTTTTTGAAGAAAAAAAAAACCCCATCTGATCCCAGACCTAAAGTTGTGATGACTCATGTGGCTGGTGTTTAAGGGTCAATGTCTGTCTTTTCTGTTCGGTGATTAAAAACAACATCTTTTGATGGAGATGTGAAAAATAAAACACCCCTGCATCTCCTTCAGATTAACAACACTCCCCCAGATAAACAAATTCTTTGTCTTGTCTGGAAAATTGTTTAGTTTTTTTTGTTTTTGGTTTTCTTCTTTGAACTTGTGTTCTGAATCATATCCTGCTGCTTTGCAGCTCCTTCTCTTCCAAAAGGCTGATGAACTGACTGAAGCTCTCCCTCACAGCCTCCATGTTGTTTATTGAGCTGCCCTGAAAGATCCATCTCTTCCCTCTTGCCAGTGGCTCCAATTCAAAATACTTCTTTATCTGGAAGAAATGAGATACACTCATTCAGTCATGGCTGTGTTTTAATAATGGCATGTAGCTTAAGGCTGGTCTGTCAAAAATAGTATCAACCAAAGCATTATCTCTATGACAATTTATTTGGGGACATGTTTGGTCTTGCTCAGTATGCCATGTCTGGCAGCCTTAGGAAAAAATCTTTTCCAGGAGAATTGAAATGGAAATGACAGAGCCTGAAAATGTCTAACTGGGGAATGGAAAAGCGGTGACTCTATTACATATCCTCAATTAGTTTTCCATGTTCTATAGATAATCCTCACTTCTAAAGATAAAGGGGGAAAACAGCTGTCAGGAAACCATTAAGAAAACCTCAGTAGGAGCAATAGAGATGTAAATGCTGACAGCTATAATGCCAAGGCTATAGACCTTGGTATGCAAGGAATTAACCCATTTGGTTAATAAGGTAACATTTGATTATGTAGATCTTGTGTTAGGACAGTATTTTATACATCATTTACTTTTATATGTCAACACTTCATTACACCAAGAATAAACCAAAACCATCTGTTATACAGAACATTTTCAACAGAGACGGAAGGATATTTTGGTCCACTGCCTCGAAGAATGTGCAAGAACCATTTAGTTATTTAACAATAATAATCCACTGGGAGTCTTCACTCACTTTACAGATTATAAATATTATAAAGGCCACTAAATGATTTACAACAAGAAATAACATTTCCAAACCATTTCTAATGATAGCAGTTTAACATTATTTGATATGATGTGATTCCGGGGATAGGTTGTGGGTCTACCATGACCCTGACCAGGATAAAGCACTTACTGAAGATGAATGAATGAATGAATGAATGAATGGATGAATGAATAATGTGGTGTGAAGTAAAACCACATTTAAAAATATGCTGATAAAACATGATGAAATCTTATCAGTTCCCCACTTTAAAGAAAACCATGTCCATCAGATTTCCTTAAGTAAATTAGATAACCTGTTAAAACAATGTTCCTCTTGATTGTTCAAAGCTAAGTACAAGGAAGTACAACCCATGGATCTGATTGTTTATCGCATCCTAAGAGACACATAAAGCTTATCACTGTTTATATTAAAAATGAAATTGCTGTATGACCGAAAATAAACTGATGGAAACAGCATTGATTTTATCAGTATGTTTTTATGGACCTATTCATCAACTCGCTCTTTAGGCCTACTATTTTATATTTTATCATACTAATTGCTAGTTTGCATTGCTTCAAGGTATTTATGAAAATTAAACATGATTAATAATCATAAGTAATCATAAATACAACTAGGTAGTGTGGATATAAAATTAATACCAACTCCATGTGCTTTATAAATTCTGTTCCCCTCTGTTTTCTAGTTAAGGTAGCGATGTATCAGTGCCACACTGGTCTGCCTCTTCCATGACAGCCCATTGCAACAAGTCAGAAGATTGCTTCTCATCTTTCTTCCTGGAGAGTCTTTAGGGTGTATTGAGCTGTGGCTTAGTCATAGTGTAACAGGAGTTTAATGACAGATTAAGTCACTTCAGCGGGCCTGGCTGACCCAAACAGTGTTAACAAATCCATCCTGGTAACAGGAGCCGCCTCAGACCAACAGACCAACACTGAGGAAGTTTGTTTGCTTTTCCTGACAGTCTGTCTGTCTGTGGCAGGCTGACTTTAGGAGAATACATCATTTTCAAACCAATGTTCTCTCCCTGCACTAATGTAAACATTGTAGAATGGATGTACAGAGTGCAACAATGTATTTTGTATATGTCTAGTCTAGAAGAAGAAAAAGGATGTTACATTGCTGAATGACAATGGCACATTCCTTTTCTTCTTGGGAAAAAGTTTATTCTGAGGCATTTTAAAAGTGTAAGAACTGAGAGGAAACATACATTTTATCTTTAATATGCAAGCAGATCTTGTTACACCACAGTTGTGATACCCTCCAGAATAGTGGCAGATGGCTGCTAAGATGTACACTAGGTCACCCAGTCTAGCTTCCTTTGAGATCAGTGCCTGATCTAGCTGAGCAGAGAAAGCAGCTTACATCTGTGAGGTTTCTCTGAACCCACTCTACATTGGCCTGTTTGCAATATATATCAAGGTAGTAACAAAAACAGTATAGAAAGTAAAACTTAAAAAATATATACATACAATCTTCACAATTCATTCATCAATCTTCAGTGAACACTTTATCCTGAATAGGGTCACGGTGGTTCCAAATCTGGGAACACTGGGCGGGAGAATTCACCTGGATTGGACAGCAGTTAATCACTGGGTGCCAGTCACACAATCACACACTCATTCACACCTAGGAGTAATTTAGCTTAGCCAGTCTGCCTACCTGCATGTTTCTTGACAGTGTCAGGAAACAACAGAACCCAGAGGAAACCCAGGTGAACACAGGGAGAAAATGCAAAACCATGTATTGGCAGTAAACTGAGCTCAGATTCGAGCCAGGAACCTTAGCGCTAGCTGTGAGGTGGCAATGCTACCCACTCCGTGCCACCCTTAAAACAATTCAAACAAGTAAAAAAAAAAAAAAAAAGGATTCAAGGGCCTTGGTGTGAATGTCACATTTTGGAGATGCTATGGTATTTTTTCACTTAAGTCTTTTTTAACGTCAGCGTTTTTTGTCCAGTTGTCTGGTTGCATCTTCCTTGAGATTTCAACACATACTGTATGCATTATACTATAGACAAAGCACAACCCATCTAAAATAGCATTTCCCTATATAAATATGCAATGGACTGGCATATTATCCAGGTGGTATTTTTGCCTCACACCTAGTGTTCCCAGGATAAGTTCCGGATCCACTGCAACTTGGATCAGGATAATAGGTAATGAACATAAATGAATGTTTAAGCACTTCATAATATTCTGTTGCAAGGATTAAATCTAGAATGCTTAAAATTTTCTTCAGCGTCCCACTAATGGGTAATCCTTATAAGTTCAATGTAGAACCCAATATCCCTTTCAAAGAAGGTTTCAAAGAATCCTTAAGCAACCCTTGATGAACCTTAAGAAATCCTTGAGGAACCCTTTTGTTTGGCTGACCTAAGAACCTTTGAGGAAGTCTTCTGCAACTTCAAAGTATGCACAATGCCATTGTGCACCTTATTCCAGCTACAGTATGTGGAGCCATCATGAGAAAGAAAATAACAGCAGTAGACAAGGAAAAGACAAGTGTATGGGAAGGAGATGCTAAGACTTCCCAGTTAAAAAAGGCAACTGGAATAACTCTTCACCTAAGCGTAGATGCCTTGTTATATTCAGCCAGCTAATGCAACAAGGTGAGAGGCATATCTTAATGTATTCCCAATTTAACCAATTGACAAAAAAAAAGATACATAATATGTCCAGCTGCCCTTTGACCTGTATAGACTGCTATTATAATTCATGATTTACAAAGTAAAGCCTCAGTGAGGTCAGTGAGGGCCATTAAAATACATTTCAGACCTCACAGAATCCATCAAGTTTGCCTGAGAGTTTGTAAATGGGATGAAAACAATGCTGCAAATACAGATAATTATCAGAATATAAAAAGCCAAAGTTTTAAGTGCTTTTAAACACTTCTTATTACTTATTTAAACATGTTCATCGGTGCTTTATCTGTGATGTAGTTCATCAGGCTGCCTGGAAAGAGATGGTCATTGCATGAGTTGAACACAGCAAGACTGCACCAGTGGGCCAGTTGCCAGCAACCGCACTACGATCCCACAGAGCCACTGGCCAGGAGAGCTACAGTAAATCCTACTTGACCTAATGATCTTGAACGCATACAAACTGTGAATTGCATCCACACCATTACAGCATATTAACCACTGAATACTTTACTGCAGGCATTAATGTTTTGTTGAAATCCACTCTTGAGAAGGATAATCTCCAGGGTGCAACAGTGAAATTTCATACAGGTTCGGAGACCTGATTACCTGCCCAGACAAACAGTCAGGAGTTCATGTTGTAGAACAAGTCAGAGTTAAGTGAGCAATACTGGGCTCATGTTACTGTTGTTGAATATTATGAAAGTTTGCCTGACCACACTGGGCTAAATCCATGCCAAATGAAAATAAAAATACATTTCTGCTGAATATTAAAACCAAACTATTATTTATTTACTAGCTGATCTTGGGGGGAAAAAATAGCCTGTCAAGTCAGAGTGACCAAATAAATAAGTTGAACATTAATTTTAACCTCACTTAAAACCACCTAATAATATTTGATCAGACATATGCATTTGCTGCATCATTGCATCATAGGTATGGATTTTTTTTTTTCAATCTTCAGAAGCAAGAGGTAAATGCAAGATGTTTTAAGAACATCTGTTCTTAAATGGCTGTATGTTCATCCATACACCAGACTTTGCACTTGTTACTGTATACATGCAAGTGTGCTGCCGAAAAGCACTTTCGGTGCAAAAGAGACCATGCTCAAATATCAGAGACAATCAATTACTAAAGCTGACAAGCTACACTCCCAACGATATCAGTGACCTGTGAAATGGCATGCACTGTAAAAGAATGTGAATCAATAACACCAGATGCACTTACCATGAAACTGAGCTGGTCTTGTTCATTTCCTCTATGCCTAAAGTGCCTCTTTTCATGTGCTTAGCACGTAGACTGAATTTTAAATCACATACCTTAAAGAAAAGAAAAATGCTTCTTGGAAATGTAGCCTATATACCACCAGGATGGAGAGTGGTCTGACTTGAGCAACAACCATATGAACTTTCATAGGGTTTCAAGTCGATTGAAGTTAATGCCCTTTTTACCTGTTAATTGAGCATAAGCAGCATGTGACATTAATACCACGGGCCAAGGTGAATGTCAGCATAAGAAGCAATGAGCTAGTTAAAGACAGGAAGAAAAAGATCAAGTAAATAGAGGGTCTAAATATTCCTGCATCCTCAGGTAGGTTCCTAATATCCCTACAAGGAGAACAAGCAGTCATATCCAAGATCAGTAAACCCCTGTGCTGTGCTGGAGCCTTGCCAGGGTCTCAGTGGGTAGTAAATGAAGACTTTAGGCTGAAGATTTATCCTAGCTGAAGATTTACTGTCCTCATTGCTCTGATGGTAGAGTCAGAAATGGTTCAAAGAGATTTGTCTCACCACTCACTCTCGGCTCAAAGCTGGCTGACCAGTGCCAGATCAGAACCAACCTCCAGGGCACCATAAATCTAATTCAGGAGGCACAGGGATGCTCATAGAGGCCCTTCCAAGTCTTCAGAACAATGCTATTGCACTTAAGGTCTGAGGACTGTGTTAATGTACTTTCCATATTGGCAGAGGCTTCAAATGTGCATAAAAGATGTCCTGAAGATATTCCCATTTGGACAGTGAGGATTTTGACCTCTCTTTCTTTATTTTTACAACCCCTAAGGTTTTCATTTATCTTTTCTCTCTCTCTCTCTTTTGACAAGATCAAATGACTTGCAAAGCCACTTACTGCTAACAGGTTTTGCTGGCTCTTTAAATACAGCTGAGGTCACACCACAAGCATGGTTGAAAGAATGGAGCGAAAAAATTAGGAGTGTGTCAGGTAGTGTGAACCTGCCAGGAAAAGATGAGCACACGAGAACACTCTGTATTAGTCCCTGAAACAAAATGGCAAAAACCACTATGCAGCGACCACATGCGTGGAAGCAGCGTTACATAATGCAAAGGTAAATATATTTCCGGATATTTATCATACAGATGTCTGCATATGGTGACCATAGCCAAAACCAAGTCAGTGATGCTCATCTTTGTCAATCCACAAATAAACAGTTGGGTCATTGACTAGTTCTCGCTTCTAGCACAGTGGTGACCTCGCAATGGCTTGTAGAGGTGCACAAGGGAGACTTTGTTTGTCTAGCCATATTATGCATTTACAGTAACTCGATTTATTAAGAGCTGCCAAGGGTTTCCTGACAGCGAACACCTGGTCTGGGCTATTTGAATTGGTTGAGCTGGCAGCCTGCCTGCTCCGACACAGTCAGGAACCAATGCAGAAGCACCTTCTCTGAATCAGCTGTCTGCTTCTTCAAAAGACAAAGCTTGTGTAGTGGTGCAGGCTGGCAGTACAGCAGTCCACAAAGTGGGGCCCTGGCTCTGGGTCTGTTAAGAAAGGGAACCCCCCTTCTTTACAATCCCAAGCTCCCTACTTTTTTCTATCCTAGCTCTGACAGTTTATCTATTGGACAGAGGTGCAGAAATGTGGGCCTCAGCACACACAGAATACCTTAAGACCTTCTACAGATGATATCCTAAGTTCCTCTACCCTCAAGCTTGGGAACATTGACTTAAATTCAAGGTTCTTTTGAACAGCATGTTGTGCCTCCTTGACAATCTGTTAGTTCTGTTCGCGTGCTAGACTTGACAACATTTTGGACACAAAAAAAAAATGGGAGAAAGAGACAGGAAGGAAGGAAGGAGAGGGAGAGAGAATGTAGACGGGTTTCAGTAAATTGAAAACAGAGGCACCGAGGTTCCAGTACATGAATGTTGATAGAGCAGAGAATTAGAGCAGGAGAAGAATCAGCCGTCTGTATTAAACAATTCCTTACTAAACAAGTCCACACAAGTTGGGTCAAGTTTCTCAGAAGCTTTATAGCATTAACTGTAAGTCCAAAGACTACTAACATCATCTGACTGTATATGTGCAATGCTTGTTAGAAACAGATAACTCTTTGAAACACACAGCTTGAATGGTTACTAATTTACTAGCATGTGTTCTTCAGTCCACAACTGTAAAATAAACCTAAGCTTGTATATGAACAACCCAAATTCTTATATCCATACATCCAGTCATGTTGTTTACCAGTCATGTTTTCATATAATTTCATTCAAATGTGTACGTGATCCAAATAACACCTTTTCAAACAGCCATTTGGATTGATTTCATGAGGAAGAAAAAGAACAAATGGTAATTATTAAGTGCAGACTATGAATTACATTTCACTGTTTATAAAGCTTTTCTAAAAAAAGAATTCGTACATTCAAGTGTAACTTGAGTGTCTGTGTGTGTGAGAGAGAGCTGTCACCTGGTCTCAGAAGTACATTTACACCTCAAAATATGTTGCGTTTTTTTTCATCACTACAAAGATAAATCTGTAAGAGGTCTAATCACAAAATTTATTCTCTATATTAAGGGTTATTAGGGTATTTTATTACAAGTTTGGTTGTTTTTGCACAAATTAGCAGAGCTGTGCAGCTAGGCGAATTTATACTAAAACAAGATTTACGTAAACAACTGGATATAGATAGCATTTTATCGGTTAGCGTAATTTTTGCCGTTAATTCCATTCATTTTTTTATGCAGTTACATTTCTGCCAAAAAATGAGTGTGTGGTGAAATGATGAGCTAAAATGTCTGTGTTCTAAGAAGATCCTGAATGTATTGAACCCTTGATAGCTAATGTAGATAATGCTACACAAGTGTTCAGTTTTTCATTTGAATTTTACATTTTTATTGTCAAAATCGTATAATGTCTATTTGGCACAAATGATAAATATCTAGTCATATTTTTATTGCAGTATGTCATCATCCCTGTAGCTTTCATTGTAAAAAAAAAAATTTGATCAGCTGGCAGACATATAAATTTTGATCAGCTGGCAGACATATAAATTTTGAGGGCAGGAGGGCTCCGGTCACATTCCAGTATGCTTTAGGTCCATTGCAAAGATCAGAGAAGCTAACTGCAAATATTACATTCAATCAAAAACTTTCCAAATCAAGTAATTCAAAGGCGTTCAAACATCTGTAGAAAGGCGTTCAAACATCTGGTGGTTTTGTGTCAAATTTAACTCATTTTGACATTTAAAGGTAGTGAAACAAATGTTTGTACAGGTGGTACGTACTTTTCGTATATAGGTTCTGTTCTGGTTCAATTTTGACCCTCATGTATTGGATGAATTACAAGGGTTTCTGAAACAGTGAAACAGTAAACCAGTGAGTAGGCATATACCTATATTGTTTGGAAATGAAAATGTGCCGACACTCCAGGGGAGTCTTGCTAAAGTCTTGAGATTCAAAAGTTCCAACATGCACTTGCCATACATTTACTTGATACAAATATGGGTAAACTCATGTAAGCACCTACAAGCACCTCATTTCATGGGAAACTGGTTTGTTTTATGACTATAAAAGTATAAAACCCTGCTTGCACTCCAGTTCATTTCAATCACAGCTTTACTGAATTGAATAAACAGTTTGATGTTCTCGGCATCATTGTAGAAGACTGTGAGCAAGATGGGGAGGAAGAATTTATGACAACATTCAGGAGATCAGGAGCATAATGAGGAAGTGTCAGAGCACAAGAACAATTTGGAGCAAAACTGATCACAATTCTTCAAATAAAGATGAAGAGATTCCTGAGGAGGATGATCAGAGAAAAACAACACCATAAGTAGTATATCTAAGGGCAGTGAGGATAACAAATGAAATGTCATTGTCACATTTGCAATTTGTTGGATATTTGATCAACTTTGCAGCTCTTCATTCCACCTGCCACTGAAAGAATTGTCACTGAAGTTAAAATATAGAAGGGATGCAGGAGAAGCCTTCATTGGGCTTCTAGTATAGATCCATAGGTGAAGCTGCTTTCATTATGTAGCATGCTGAAACTGGATGACCCATTCTACCATGTCCCTGGAGATGTTCAGAACTTTATCAAAAATGATCAGATTTGACAACCATGAGTCCGGACGTGCAAAGCGTGTCATGGATCAGGGATGTCTTTGGCAAATGGGTGGAGCACTTGCCACAGATCACAACCTTTGTCTTGTGGTCACTGTGGATGAGACACTTGTCCCAGTCAAAGGTAATATATTAGAGTGTACTCATTTTTACTTTTGTTATTATATTTGTCAGTATGCATGTCTAGTGGTTGCTGTTCTTTCCAACCTGTGCATGTCTGGCAAACCAGGAAAATACTTGCTCTCTCTGTGTTGGATTATGTATTATATATATATATATATATATATATATATATATATATATATATATATATATATATATATATATATGTATATGTATATATTATATATATATTGAGATAGTTTATTTGCATTTGGAGAATCTATGCAAGTCAAAAATACCATTTCTCTTGACTGTTGTAAATTATTTAGACATTAAACATTTAGTACTACAAAGTGAGTAATTGCTCTGGTCTTTATAACACTCAGTAAAAAAAAAAAAAAAAAAAAAAAAAAAACACCTACATTTAAAACAAGCTGTGACAGGACAAGTGACTAAAAGAAAATCAGTCCTTATACCTTTTGTTGGTTCTTTTCAGTGATGATTTCTAGTCTTATACTGGGTATATACTGAGGAAACTGGACATTAGAAGCGGTTATACACAAATAGCCTAGTAAAAAAAGACTGCTGCATATACGTGCATATGGCCTCGACTGCACCTTTGGTCTTTTTTCATTCGAAGAATAACTAAAGAGAGGAGACAGACCGGATTCCCAGCATTTGATCCTTATGACTCAGCAGTGGAATTGGGAGGTCAGGTCAGATGTGAATGAGCCTTCACAAGTCTCATCTTGGCCTGCAGCAGCCAGTCTCCTGACCTCGCCTGCTTGCTAGACAATAGGGAGGATGGTCACAATGTGAGCCCGGTTTTTAAATGGAGGCACGGCACTGAAAAGAAACTGCCGACTGAATGGTGTCTCATCCCGTGGTGGTGAGGACTCATAGAGGTCAAGGTTCACCTACATCTGACAGAAACGTGTGGGAAAAGCCAGGCAGGATGCCCACACATCTTGCCCACTGCCCCTCACCCAAGTAGATCTAATCCTAAGGCCGGCCAAGGAGTGGCCTTGTGTTACAAAAGGTGGGGACATCGTTTGCAAGGGGGAAGATCTAGGAAAAAGGACAAAGAATGACAAAGACATTGAAGTAACTTCACATATCATGCTTTCAGTTGTCAAATGGGCAATCAATACACACTGGCTGAATGTGCTACAACTCCTAAAAGGGTCATAATAGGTTCAGTTTAGGGCAAACATATTTCTCATTTGGTTTCTTATTTGATCTGAAGTGGTGAACTTATTGGTGGTAAAAACTCTTAAGGTCTGCACTCCCAGATTGTGTGGTATATTATACGTATTCCTTATTAATTAGGCAACAATAACATGTCATGTGTCTGAAATTAGGGCTATATACCTTAATAACGTTTCACTCTGGGTTGGCGGAGGATATGTTGGCCTCTGCCACATATGGCCATGCGGCAGTGAGGGAAAGGCCTAAACCCATGACCTTGCATCCCAGGCTCCTTATGTGATAACTAAAAAAAAACAACAGCCAAGGGCTTTCCGGGTTCACCCATCTTACAATAGAACTTCTCCCGCCACTTCCCTTTTGAAGTCCTTCCAAAGAGGAATGTGATAGCTAGACAAAGCCCAGATCCATCAAACCACATGCAAAATGCATGTTCTCTCAACCAGATAGGCTTGGGATCATGACATGCTCAAGCAAGGTCTGCCTGTCCTCCACGGGTGCAGAGGTGATGCTTACAAAATAGACATTCACATATGTCTGGTTTTATTTATCAAAGTTCTCTGATCTAAGATAGTTTTTTTTTTTTTTTTATCTGTTTTCACATGCTTAGGAAGATATGCATATTGACAATGACCAGTGATTCTTGCTCAATACCAATTACAATATTTTTTTTTTTTAAGTATTGCTTATTTTTTATTGTAATTATAGGAAACTAATTAGAGTTACTGTTACCACCCCAAAGTTTATCATTTTCCCATAACAACACATCACAAATGGTTCTTCTCCTTTTATACCACAGCCATTTTTTACCAAATAAAAAAAACAACATTTTTTATTTATTAAATAATGATACATTGCACCTTTTATCCATTTATAGTTACATGCACTGTTGTGGAACATACACAAGGCAAGCTAGTTTCTGTTATCACTTATGTTATAACAGCTATAAACAGTTTTTTTTCTCAGTTAATAAGTTAATAAGCTTGTCACATTACCATGAAACTGGAAAGCCCTCTATCTTAAAAACTGCATCAGAAAACCTAAATGACTAGCTTTACCTCTGACTGTCATAAAGCACTGACACTGGAGACTCCTTCCAAAAATGCTAAATAAACATCTTACAGAAAACTTCACAATATAAACAATTACACTTTTTTTAATATCTTTTATGTGGAGCGTCCGCCATAATGTCCTATGTAAGTTGTAACTATAGAACTGTTCGGCCATATTGTTTTAGAAAATGAAACAACCATCTATCCAATCAAATACCAGAATATAGCAAGGCTGTGGTATAAACAAATTATGATTAGCATGAAAACAAACAGCTAGCAATACATTCCATTGGAGACTTATCCTCAGAAAAGCTGTCATTGGTGCATTTGCATTAGCTATGCTAATACAGTGCATTCATTTGAAGCCCAAAATCTTGTTTAAAAATGGAACTCACATACTCTGATGTTTAAACTTTCTATCATGTTTTAGATTGTTAGAATGGTAAGAATGGAGAAGATTCACATAAGATATTCTGAATGCCAGCCAGCTCATTCATGTAATAAAGCACTTGTCTAACATTCAGTAATAAAGCACTTATCTAAATCAATATTTGAATATTATTTAATAAGAGAATTCACTCTTGAGTCTTGGTTAGCCACAGTGCAACATGCAGGCAATCTATTTCCACCAAATGAGCTGTTGGAAGCATACTTAAGGACACACACTTGACTCGAAACCGGTGCAAGTACCTTTCCATTGCTGATGGCTATATTTATGGTTAAAATAAATAAATAAATAAATAAATAAATAAATAAATAAATAAATAAGAATATGAAAAGTTCACACACAGAAGAAAGGTTTAGGCTGAAAGCGATTACATTTGAAAGGCTTGGTATTGTCCAACTACTATATATCACAAACTAATGGAAATATAATTCTCATCAAAATAAGGTGCATCACAGTTAGACAAGAGCACAATATATTTCAGTATAACTATAATCGAAGCTCAGAGTACCTGGATTAAATTTATCATACAGTTAAAAGAGAAATTCCTCAAATGTGACAAAATTATTCAATTACATCCAGATTTGGACATTCAGTGAGTCTTATTAACTCTTCAGTCTGTTAGAAAGTAGCAGTACACATCCTTTTAGTGACTAACTAATAGCATGATCAAAATGATTGACTGGATTAAATCATTCTTTATTTCCCGAATTCCCATTGGCTGCTAAGTTCCGCATGAAGGAGTATTTCGTTATTCAGCAATGACCTCATTTGAAAATCGCTGCCAAAAGACCTTTTGGGAAAATATCTTAATTACAGAAAAAGACTCACTTGGCCATGGGCTCATCTTAGTGCATGGCTCAGTGTAATCTCACATTGTATGGTACTCCTCTACAGCACACTGACATCTGTTGAATTACTTGATGGAATTTGGCAGCGTGCTAGAGCGCTCTGAAATACTGACTGGATAACACTGGCTAAATAATTTCAGTTCAGTCTTCATAATAACCTTTATGCTTGTCACCGTTTTCAAGCCAATAAGGTGTGCATAAAACAAAAAGTTTGGTCAGTTAAACCATTAAAATGTAAATCCTGTGCGCAGTATATACGAAGCACCAAAGTTGTGCAACCGCTTGTCCCAAAGCACCCCCGAAAAAAATCACTGCACTTTACTTCCATTACAACATGGAGAGGATAAAACAATAGTAGTTATTGCACTCCTGTGCATACGTCCAAAACAACTCAGTTTCAATCTTCCAGTAATTAGTGTAAAGGATTAACCATGATGCTCTAATACTTTGAACATGCACATAATGTAGAAAAGATAGCCACAAACATGTGCGCGCATGCACACACACACACACACACACACACACACACACACACACACACACACACACACACACACACACACACACTTTGCAAGTAAGTTTGGTTATTGTTTGAGTGTGAGGGACTCCATCTGTCAGTGCACGGAAGAACAGTCATCAGTCAGCTCCACACACATGGGCCCCAGTTGCAGGCAAACATTCGCTCTGAGCAATACCCAATACGTTACTTAACAAATTTATTGGTACCATGTCAGTCATTAATCAGAAGGGAAAACATGGATTTTGTCCATACTTTCCTTCGGTGAGCTGCTCTAGTAAAGTACATAAAGTACTTTAAGTGATTTACTTTATTTTAGATAAGATTTAATTTAAACTCTGAAGTAGGTACATTTGGATAGGCTTCAGAAAAAAATTTCTTTACTAGATTATCATCATAACTGATGACATAATTGATATTTACTTAATGTTATGTTGGGCTAAACACATCACAAAGGTTTGGACATCAGATTCAAATGTATCGATTACAGTGGGCATGTCCAGATCTTTGACATTTTTCGGAAACATTTTCATACATACACTTACCGGCCAGTTTATTACTAACTCCTGCTCCCTGCTTATTCATGCACAGACAATCATGTGGCAGGAGTACTTTGCATGCATTCATGCATTTAAAGGTCAAGCGTTTCAGTTAATGTTCACCTCAAACATTAGAATTAGGAAAAAGTGATCTCACTGACGTTGACCGGGGCAGGGTTTTTGGTGCCAGACGGCTGGTTCGAGTGTTTCAGAAACTGCTGATCTGGGATCTGATCTGGGGTCATGTCTGTAGAGTTTATGTAAAATGGTGTAAAAAAAAAATAATAAATAAACATCCAGTGATCAGCAATTCTGCAGGCAGAAACACTTCATTGGAAAATAGCCAGAATGGTTTGAGGTGACAGGAAGTCTATAGTAACTTTTTGTAGTAAAAAAAAAAAGCATTTTTACAACCATGGTGAGCATCTCAGATCGCGCAACACATCAAACCTTGAGGAAGAAAGGCTACAACAGCAGAAGGTCACATCAGGTTCCACTCCTGTCAGGAATCTGAGGCCACAGTGGGTACAGGCTCACCAAAATTGGACAGTTGATTGGAAAAATATCAGGTGACGGATGAAGAAGAATAAGACAATACATAATGAAGAACGTGCCCTGTGATGGGTTGGCACCCCGTCCAGGGTGGCCCCCTCCTTGCTCCCCAAGTGTGTATATATATATATATATATATATATATATATATATATATATATATATATATATATATATATAAAGTTGTATTGTATGTATCATCATCTCATTTGGTTTCCTCATCAGTGCAAGAATAAAAAACAAACTTTGTAGACTTGCCATGCTTTGGCCTGATTTGGTCTGAGTCTCTACCTGGCCCGTTCCTACAGGTGGGAGGAACATGTTGTAAGTCAGTGAGGTGAACAAGCGTCACAGTTGACAATGACACAATGTGCCAGACGGCTGCCAGAACTTCCAGCACTTTTTTTAATTGTGGTGCAGGATGAGTAATTGTTATTGCCACCTAATGTTCGAAAGTTCAGAATGTGCCAAGCTGAAACAGGACATTAACAATCAGCATATGAATCAACAAGCCGTCTTCAGAGTAAATTAAGTAATTAAGCATATCGCCTGTCCGCCTTGCAGACGTAGTGAGATCGCGAGGTGGAAACAACGTACATTGAGAAAGGTCATGCTGCATACTAATGACCTGAAATTTGTGTGGTGTGTGGTATGTGCGTGTGTGTGTGTTTGTGTGTGTATGTGTGTGTGTGTGGGTTGGTTTTTATGTCTTTTTTGGGACCTGCTAGATGCTGTAAATGTAAATCAATAAGCAATTTAAATTTGACAGAATAATTCTTATATAAAATTACAGTAATCCATGTACATTTTATGATCAGAAGTCTATCACTCAAGGTTTACATTAGTTCGTTTCTTATGCATAAACTTATAATATATTCAGGAGCACAAGTAGGATATGAACCAAATTTGTGGTGTAAATACTCCTACAAATGATTTACAAATAAATCCATTCATATCCAGCTTACTAAATGAGGCCCTATGTTTGTACATAATTTTAACCCTTTCATGCATAGTGGACAGCAATTCAAAAGCCATTATCTGGTTATTGCAAGGATTTCAATAGAATACCTGCATATAAATAAATGGACACTAATTCTTCGTTTGAATGCATGCAGTCCACTGGAGTGGACACTTTTGAAAAATGTATGTAAACGTAAAATGAAGGTAAAATGAGTTTTTTATGCCTAAAGAAGAGTAAAAACACACAGAGGAAAAAAATCCTTGATCCGGATTTCAAAGTTCATAAATGAAAGGGTTAATCACATTTGGCAGAAGATGGTATTGAAAGCAAGCTGCTTTGAGACGGTATACAATATTCAGAGGGTATACAATAAAAGCGTACAGCTGAGGGCAAAGTGCCTTGCTCAAGATCCCAACTGCGTGTCTGCGAATCATGGGATTTGAACTCATTTCCAAGCACTGGCTCATTAATTCTAATTAAAGAGGATGGACCATTAGTGTAATAGTGGTGGTAGTAATAGAAGTGGTGCCTCAGTGGTTAATGCACTGGGCTACTAATCACAAGCTTGTGAGTTCAAATCCCAGCACCTTCAAACTGACACTGTTGGACCCTTGAGCAAGACCCTTACTCCTCAACTGCTCAATTGTATCCTGTCTAAATTGTAAGCCACTTTGGACAAAAGCGTCATCCAAATGAGCAAAAGTAATGCTATACATGAATCACTGTCCAAATGAAAGAGAACTGAATTTAACTGAGAATTAGACCGAAATTGAGCTTCGTCACAATGCTATCTTTTAACAAAAAAGATGTGCTGAGAATGAAGAGAAAATCCTTTCAGCGTAGGAAAACAACTTGAATACTCTGATTCATGTGGGGGCCACTAAAGCCACCTGCCACAATCATACTCAAAAGATGCAACAAAAGGGCCTGTTTACACTGGCCTGGAATGAGAAAATGATAACCTTTGATAGCAGAGGCCACCAAACAAATACATATGACTGAGCTACATTCAGCTTCAAAAAGGTCTTTTCCCTTCCTGAAGAGACTTTGCACTGGCTGCTTATTAAGGTGTTCGAAGCTGGCAACTCAGGATTTAACACCTTTTGTGTAAGAAATAAATCCGAACTGTCTCTCTGTTTATAAATGTCTCCATTCAGATCAGTAAGAGAAATATTCCAACAAGCAAAGTGATATTTTTGGTAGCTAACCACTAAAAAAAGGGACAATTTCTATGAAATGTACATTATTAATGTTAAATAAAATTTTATCCAAATGCATCTATGAAGAGGTAAAACTAAGTAGGATTCTATAAACGATTACTTACAGAGTTCAGAAGACTGTATACGCTAGTATATCTAATATAATACCAAAACTATATTCTTGCTACAGTTTCTTGATAAGAATTTTTACCTAAGTACCTAAGTGAGAATATGATTAGAATAGAGGCTGCAATGCTTCTCCAAGATCAGCCTCAAACAAGATGTTTTTCTTCAAAACATTTTCACAACCATCCTCTCTCTTCAGACATGTTCAGGCTGATTTAATTGCAGGATCAGATTAAAAGGGCTCCGTGCCCTGGTTATAATAATAAGAATGTGAGAAAGGGGCATAGACTGACAGATTTGATACTCTAGATAACTGCAGTGGGTTGCAGTAGCCGACCCTGATCCAATGCCATTGGAAGATGCGTGTGGGAATAGCTATCTGATATGTTTTTTGGATTTTAATCATAAACGCTTCAGGGCAGTACATTTTCAGAGCGGATTTGATTGCTGTTATGTTCCACGGGGCCTAAATTACAAACGATCATAACATCCAAATATAAATACCAGAATATATATAAAATTTCACTAGACGTCATGGAAAGGAAATGAAGCTGAAGATTTTAACAAAGCTTTTTGTTTGGATTAAGAGAAAGTGCTATGTTTAAGTAAAAACTAATCATAATGTTGTTTTAAGAAACGTTATTGTGATCATAAAATTTTAGTGTCTTTATTCTCATCAAAATAATAATAAACCATTTTGAGTGAGGCAGTTGTTGCTTTGTTGCTATAGGTCTGATGTGACACCTCCCCAGCTGCAGATATTAGCTGTATGTAATTTCAGAGTTGGAAATCGGCCAAGCAGCCTCAACCCTGGTAACCTGGGCTGACATAGACTTGGGAAGCTACACAACTCACCAAGAATCGCTGTGGCTCTGTGTTAAGTCTGATAAGAATATACCAAAATGTTTTGTAACATAGCAAAAAGAGGTTTGATTCTACACCACAAAAAGTTATGGACTATGAACCTTTACTGAATATGGTATTTTAGGATGCATTCGTGTGTCTATAAATATTAAAGTTGCATCCACGACCATTAAATTCATGGTCAAATTTCTAAAATAGCTACTGCTCACCTATAAATGAAGGGTTGTTTATTTCATTATGTGTGATATATGGTGTCATGGAATGATACCACATACCAGATCTGAATTTATTATCCTTTTATCTGTTTATTTATTTATTTATTTAAATGTTTACATTGTCTTTGCATAGCACAAGCAGTGAAACAGAGTTATCGTCACACCGCAAAGTTTATTATTTTCTAATAATAATGATTCTCAAGATGTTTTATTCCTCTTATAACACAGCAATTTGACAACTGTTACAATTTTTTTTTTTTATTATTATTAGTGATTGTAATGTCATACTTCCCCACCTTGTGCCTCCTGGGATAGGCTCCAGCTTCGCCATGACCCAGTGAGGATAAGCGGTACAGAAAATGAATGGTTGGATGGATGTCATACTTTCTTTAAACACTTCTAGTCATGTTTAATGTTGTGTAACATGCTATACATGACAAAAAATTCCTGTTATCACTTATAAGAAAATGCAGCTTGTCAAGCTACTGAGAAACCACAAATCTCGAAGACTATTCCATGTCAGAAAACTAGTTACAGCTTTACGTTGGACTGTTACACAGTGTTGACACTGGAGACTCCTTTCAAAAAATGCTAAATAAAACTTTACCGTACATGATGTGATGAGTGGTCCACCTGCTACCCAGAGAGCAGACTATTTGTAATGTTTATCCAGAGAAGGGTCAGTTATAGCAACATCACAGCTATATTCCTTGGTCTTACCCATTGTTATGAATGACTAATTGAATTTGGCCTATGTGTTACCTCATATTTATACCCCGGTGAAGCAGGAAGTCGTGGTTGAACAATTTCCTGTTCCTAGTCACCTTGGTACTAAAAACAATTTTACAATATCAATGGGAATATAATCATATGAATTCATAGGGGTGCCAATAATTGTTGCACACCTATATTTAACAAAGATATTTTTTTATAAACCTGTGTTGTGTTTGCAGTTGTTTGATATCCATGAGAGGCGAGTATTTTTGTGTTTGTGAATTTTTTTTAACAAAAGATCAAAAGTTTAAACAATAAAGATGATTTTTCTCAGCTTTCTTTGCTCATATTTAATCCAAGGGTGCCAATATTAGTGGAGGGCACTGTACATCATTTAACTCATAACCTCTTTTGTTTGACACTCAACCTATTTACTCTTACTGTTGGATTCCTGTTTGCTGTGTTATGACTCAGGTTCCATCTGACCCTTATGTGCTTCATTAAATCCTGTGTACAATTAAATCCAATCTTAAGCCTCTTCTTTAAAAACCCAAAATGGAGCTTTTACGGATTTGAGGCACAACAATTAATTCCTGTGATATGGAAACAACTCATAAAACCTGCTGATGTTACTGACTGTAAACAGTAATTAGGAAAATCCTCAAAGGGTGTGGAGATTTTTTCTCTGATCGCATAAGGATCTGAGGTTTTTTTCACTTACACGTAAGGGCCATGCTCAGCATAACCAAAAACAACTATTAAAAGGATCTATCAGCAACTGGAAATTAGTAGAAATCAAAAAATTTAAAAAATCAAATCAAATGTGAGAAACAGATATGCGCGAGGAACAGATGCATATCTTGTTCATACCGATACACAAAAGATTACAGGTTTGTGCAAACACACCACACAAAAGCCCTCCTGATAAAACCTTTCCAAGAGGATCAAAATTGTTTCTCAACTCACAGGAACATCTGTCTCAATATCCTAACTGTACAGCAGCACACTTACTCCTTTGTTGTTAAAACCAAAAAGAAGAAAGGAAATAAATAGTGTTTGAACAGTGTTAAGCACTCAGCAAGTACGATTTACTCGAGCAAAGAGGTGGTCCATCCAGGACCCCAAAGGACTGGACTTTTCACCGCACCACCAAGAGAGCATTTTGATACATTATGCAAGAATATCTCCTACAGGTACACACACGTCTTTGAATAATCTGGAGAATAAAATGGTTACTTTGGTAGACACACAGAATGGGTTTAGTGAAACATCTCTGAAAAGTTCCTCTAAATATCACCTTTTGTCCAAAGTGAGGTTGTATTTGTCTAATGCACTGTGTGGTGATTCAGGTGCGGGCCCTCAGGCACCTACTTATCCTGCTAAGAGGCCTGTCGCATATAACCTGGTATCTGCCATGAGCCAGGCTTACTGATGCTGTGTGTTTGCAGACGTCTGCTTTGGAAACCGGGCACTGATAGAGTGCATGTCAGAGGTGGGGCAGCATGAGTTAATGTAAATCTGTCAGTCGGATTTAAAAAAAAAAAAAGTAATAAAAGTGGACTGAGACTCAGACTCTGTCTCAGACAGATTACAGGTATTTATGGTTCACAGGCTTTAAAAGTCAACGGAGTGTAATGGTTTTCATGCTGATATGCTGAGGCAAAGCTTGGGGTCGAGCAGTAAACACAGCAAGGTGATAAGCCTGCATTGAGGTATGTAAAATAGTACACGTGAAGTTGTTTAGAAAGATAATCAATAAAAAGAGGCTCCTAAATAGTAAACACTCAAAGACTCTCCATATTTAGGAATACCTTTATTGTAAGAAAGGAATACAATTATTATTACAATAATGTACAAATATACTGTATATGTAATTTGGCAGATGTATTTTGGGCAATCTGCAAAGGCATCAGGGTAAATTAGTATAAATCTTCCTTTATGATACTCCAAACAGTTTATAGTAAAAATTAGCTGTTAATGTCTCACTATGCAAATAACGCAAGTAATACAAATTAGATTTAATTACATCTAATCATCTCCAGATTTATTAGCACTCTAGAAAAAAATAATACAAAAATAAACATCACCATAACATGATTACAATCATAGTTTTAGTGCTGCCTCACCAATATGCAGCTCCAAGACAACATCAAGGGTCACTCAGACTAAAACTGGATGTCAGGTGTGATTAGATGGGAGCAAAATCAAAGTTTTGGGCCAAAGACAGCATCATCTGCATGCTTGGTGAAACAAAATTGAGGACTAAGTAGACAAAAGTGAAATATGTTTTGTGTTTGGTGGTTAAGGGTCTCTTGTAAGGATTGATGATTTCTCTATGTGCCAGGGCATTTTAATCCAAATCCTGGTTACCACTGTCATGAGCTTAGTAAAAAATGACCACAAATGATCATAAACATACACCACAGAACATCAGCCATAGAATTAAACCATTAATTAATATTGTGTAGGTCTTCATTGTGCTGCCAAAACTGCTCTGACCCGTCGAGGCATGGACTCCACAAGACCTCTGAAGGTGCCCTGTGGTATCTTGCACTAAGACGTTAGCAGCAGATCCTTTAAGTCCTGTAAGTTGTGACATGGGGCCTCAATGGATCAGACTTGTTTGTTCAGCTCATCCCACAGATGCTCGATCAGATTGAAATCTGGGGAATTTGGAGGCTGAGTCAACACCTTGTACTCTTTGTCATGTTCCTCAAACCGTTCCTGAACAAATTTTGCATTGTGGCAGGGTGTATTATTCTGCACAAAGAGTCCAGTGCCATTAGGGAATACTGTTGCCATGAAGGGGTATATTTGGTCTGCAGCAATGGGTAGGTAGGTGGTACGTGTCAAAGTAACCTCCACATGAATGCCAGAACCCAAGGTTTCCAAGCATTACACTCCCTGGACCGGCTCGCCTTCATCCCATAGTGCAGATAAGTGATGCACATGCACCTGGCCATCTGCACGATGTAAAAGAAAACATGATTCATCAGACCCAGCCACCTTCTTCCATTGTTCCATAGTCCAGTTCTGATGCTCCCGTTCCCATTTAGGAACTTTCAGCTGTCGACAGTGGTCAGCATGGGCACTCTGTCCGGTCTTCAGCTACACAGTCCCATACGTAGCAAGCTTCCATGCACTGTGTGTTCAAACACCTTTATTTCAAAGCCAGCATTAACCAGACAGTCTAGTCTTCACTCCCCAAGAGTCCTGCCATTTGGAGATACTCTGACCCAGTCGTCTAGCCATCACACTTTGCCCCTTGTCAAAGTCACTCAGATCCTTACGCTTGCCCATTTTTCCTGCTTCCAACACATCGACTTCAAGAACTGACTGTTCACTTGCTGCATAATAAATATATCCCACCTCTTGACAGGCACCAATGTAACAAGGTAATCAATGTTATTCACTCCACATGTCAGTGGTTTTAATGTTATCGCTGATCGGTACATCCTAATTAGATACTTGCATGAACATAATATCTGAATTTTGATGACTATCTCCTTTGAGCCCTAATAAAAACCTGAATCTAAGAGGAAAATCCACATGCACAAACCTAAGAATATGAAGCTGCTTTAAATATTCTGCAGGAAGGAGGGGTGAAAGATTCTTTATAAGTGTCTCCAACCATGATAGACATTACAGGAAGAGACTCTGTGCTGTTTTCTCTCAGGGAAGGCTTTGCCAAATATTTATTGTGGGAGTTTTAAAAATAATTTGTATACCTGGAGGTTCACATGAAAGCGAATATGTTCTTTATAAAGACAGAAAAGATATTAGAAAAGAGGCTGGTACTTAAGATCCCTGAGCATTTAACAGAGTAGACCTCCTGTACCGTAATTAAATTGTAGTTGTTATATTGTAATACTATTTAAATAATATTATGCTGGCTATTTATCAATGGTGCAATTTGCCAAGAATATTATGAGACATTATTGAAATTTTAAAAAGGTAATGAATGTATTCTATTGCTACAAAGTTGTTTTTTTAATCCTATCACTAACCTAAATATTACATGATTTAGTTTTGAATCATGTAAAGGGATGCACTTAAGACACAACATCTGATGTGCCCATAAACACAAGCACTCAGTAGTAACACACATTGCATAATTTCAGCAACAACAAAAAAAAGGCATCAGCTTCAAAATAGACCTAAAACTACTAGCATCTCAGCAAGTAGACATGGAGACTGTTGCTGTGAAGGTAAAATCTAAAATATTTTTGGACGATACAGTAGGTGGTGCCTTTCGAGAACATCTAGCAGGGACAAAAAAGTTTCTTGTTGTCAAAACAAGTCCAAACACATCCCATGGGCAATGCCATTCTAGAGCAGTGCAGCTGAATTCTAAAAGTAGAGAAGGCGCTCATGTTACACAGTCGTGATGTTATTTGTGGTGTTTACCCACTGACATGAACAGGAACTTAAGGGGTTACTAAGAGCAGTTACTAAGATTTTCTTCAGACACCACTAATAGACGGGCGCCAAGCCATTACTAGGGTGTATTACATTGCTGTATAGATGATGACTTTAAGGAACTCTTTGAGCGAGCAGGATGTTATAAATGAGGTTTGATTTTAGAAGAACTGTAGCAAACACTACAATTGAGTTTGTTAAATTAGAACTATAAAAAAAATAATTTAAAAAATCACTGTAAAAGATTGAGAGGTCTTCCAAAAGCAAAACCAGAATGCATTAAAGCTCGAGATATCTTTAATGTCATAAACAGAATGCAGAATTGTGAATCAAAATGAATATGTATCTGCTCAGTAGGTTTTTTGTTGTTGTATTGTTTTAGAAAATATTCTTTAAATATTTTTATTTAAATGTTCTTTTTCTTTGGTGTAACACAATTAAGCATTTTTATAAGCAAATAGTCAATAAATAAATAAATGAATAATATTATAACATATCAGCTTTAAGCAGTTACATACAACATACAAAATACAACAATATGGTTGCTGTATTATTGCAGAAATCCTAAAACAGAAGTCAGGCATTTTAAATGATGTAAACAAGTACAGCTTGCTCCCTCCTTTGGTGAGAAAAAGAGCAACCTCAAAAAAAAAAATAAAATAATAATGTGTAGAAAGAGCAGGAAGGTGCTAGGTGTTTTAAGTGAAGGAGTGACTGACCGTGTCGGCCTTTTGTGTCCCCAGGGGGCAGAGTGCATCCTCTGTGTGCCCCCAGACTCCCATGGGCCTCATTCAGAGTTAATGTACCAGACAGCACAGATTACTTACTTTGAAGGCTCTCCACTTGGCTAAAGAATTCCACACCTCCTTGCCTGAACTCCCAAGTTCTGTTATCAGAGCTAAGGGGCAAAGCTTCTGAGGTCTACTATGGAATCAGTCACAAAAAAAAGGAACGAAAAGGGTGAAAGTGGCACTATGGGTGGCTGAGTGAGAACTAATAAGCATCACTATATCTCTCTGTTTATGCATGACCACCTGCTGGTTGATTCTAAGTGCAAGCATAGTGGACCAACCACAGTAGATTTAGCAGGTTGGAATGCTTCACATATATTTTAAAATGAAAAATTAGCCTTGAGACTCTGCTACAAATTTGAATGGAAATGATAAGCTCCAATAATAGTGCAATAGGATTTATTTTTTAAGTATGTTTATTACAGTCCATTTACGCCTGAATATTTAAAAACATTACAGCTAAGAAACAAAGGAGAAACATGTAAATTAGCATACTATAGACTTAGCATACTATAGCTGTACTATTTCATTTTTGGGGGAGTAATAACCCTCGTGTTAGAAACTTTCTAAAAAATAAATAAGATGTTCGTAAATTAGTGAAATAGCTTAAAATAATAAAGATAATATGTAAACGTATGATTAAGCAAAGATTTTGCACTAAAAGCAAAATTTTTTCATCCTTAAAAATCTCAAAATTATGCTACGTGTTCAGCAGTGTCAGTGTTTTAATCACTACTGAAAAGCATTACCCCTTAAACACTTGACTTATTAATTATTCAGTGCACCAAATTATTCAATAGCTACTATAAATTATTCAGACAAATGTATGTATTAATAATAGTGAGAAGTGTAAGTCTGGACCACACTGATGTGTCCTGTTGTGGCCTGAGTTTAAAGGGTTAACATTTACAGGTTACCATTGTTTTACTATTTTATGACTGACTTGTTACCACCATAATTACTGACTAATTATTTAGCAACAGCAAGAACATTAACATTATTGCTATGTAATGACAATGAACTATCATAACTAGAGTTAACACCGTTACACATGTATTACAGACCTATAACTACTACTGATATTCTATTCATGCATCTGATATGAATAACAACCAGAGGAAATGTGCTGCTTAAAATTGTATTTGTTAAAACTGCATGTCAGTGATCATTTATTATCATTTTAGGACAGCTGTGATGGAATTAAGCTATGACAGTTTGTGTACACTCAGAAATTAGGTGCTTTCCATATAGCTACAGTATTACTAGGTCTTCATGATACTTCTTTTCTTTCTTCATGCAAAAATAAGCTCGATATTCATTTCACTTGTTTCATTTACATCACTGGCAGATGTCTTCATCCAGAAGCTGCAGAAGTGCTCTATAGTCTCCGTTTGAAAATAAAATAAAATCAAAATATCCTCAAACTAGTACAAATAGGCCAGGGTCTAAGAATATTAAAACCCTGATAGAAAGACATGTGTACATTCAATACAGGGAACAAGACCAGGTTTGTTTTTCTACAAAGTAGGTTTAGTCCTAACTTCAGTCTTTAGACTTCTTTTGAAGACAGCCTGTGACCGAAGTAGTGTCTATATGTATGCAGATATTTTTTAAAACCTTTCTTTTCTTTGTGTCCACTTAAGAAAAATGGATGTTTTTGAAGCTGCATCTCAGTGTGCATGAGCATTGAGGTTTTGTGTGTGTTATGAATGTGCTAGTACTCTGTTTGTCATGGATGCTGACCAGGTTGTTATTTTGTGTTATTTAATTTTGATTTGTTTTATTATTACATGCTCATGTGGCAACACCAGAATATGATATGCACTGTAGTGCTCAAACCGCACAGCAAACAAGATTTTTCTTTGGATTTCATAACTTAAGTATTGTTGATTTTGCATTCAAGTGTAACCTTAAGCAGTAATTCCAGCTCATGGTCAGTCCACACATATAAATTCTTGTGTTTGTCTTTTTTTTTCCCCTTTCAGGACTGTAGATGGAAATCTTTTTGAATATGGCGTGGTAAAAAGTACATTTTAAAAATATCTGTGTACATGTGGTTGGGGCCTCCGTTGCAGGGCTCTGATTGGATGTAGAGGAAGACCTATTCGATATGAGTTGCAGTAGTGCAATCCTGAAAAATCAACATACTGAACAAGCACCTGAGTGGCCTCCATGTACAGAAAAGGAACCAATGTGATTAAATCAGGTTAGCAATATGAGCAAAGATTAACAGGTGGTTGTCCAGAACTACAACAAGGTTTCGTGCATTAATCACTCACTGTGATCACAGAGTTTTCTAGGGAGATGACAAGAGTTTGATGTGGGGCTGCATCTCCAGGGATATTTAGCAACTTCTTGTTTGGATTTAGTTTCAGGTGATGAGCTGCTATCCATGATGAGATGAAACCTGAGTGTGTAAGGGAGGAAAGAGGAGGATGAGTTGTGTCATCACCATAGCCGTGGTCTGAAAAGCCATGTGAGGTGAGTAAGTGGGTATAGAGAGAAAGCAGAAAAGGACCAATCACTGATCTTTATGGAACACCAGTGGAGAATCTGTATGTCATCATCTCATATGACTTTACTTTCATGTAGGAAGTGAACCAATGCTATCTTAAGCCACTGATTCCTAATCTCACGAAGACGGAAAGGAGAGCCTTGTGGTCAAAAGCAACTGAGAAAATAAGAAGGATCTGGATCGATGATACTTGATCTATGAAACAAATTGGTGATAACTTGGGCTGTTTGTCTCCAGTGAGCAGAATCTACACATGCTTATGCACAAAATATCTCACCATTCACCAATATTGAGACTGAAATTAAAATGTGTATGTACTGTATGTAACAAACTCAAGTGTTAAAAGTGATAATATTCCCAAAAAGGCCATTGCTTTTCAGTTTCAAGAAGTCCAGATGAATAAGAATTAATACACAGACAGAGAAACAGAGGAACCGAGGGCTCCTGAGTAGTTAACAGAAAAGCATTCATTTTCTTGTCAGGAGATTGTGAATTTGAAAACTGTAGCCATCCGTGGCTGGGAGACCGGAGAGCAAAATTGGGTGTGCAGACTGGGTGGGAGGGATGGGATACACTCTCCTACACTCCCCTGTCAGTCACAGTAACACAATGGTCAGGTGACCAAATTTGGGGGAAAATGAGGAGAAAAAATCAGAGGATCCTATAAAAAGAAATAAATGGCTCATTTCATTTAAGCTCATTTGTTTACATTCATCCATTTGTGTTGTTCTTGGAACTATGACCTCACAATTTTTACGTTCACCAGAAATATGAAGAAATATGAAGGAATGAGTAGTTTAATGGAACTTGAGACATTCATAAAATCTGGAATTGCAGATACCAAGACACGACTGAAGTCCAAAAAAAGTAAGCACTTCAATCATTATAGCCCAAAAGTATAACATGTATTGCACAGACAAAGTGCAAACTAATGATATTCTGCTATTCACTGCAACAAAACATGACATAAGCTATGTTTATATGAAACTCACATCTTCCAGTAGTGACAGATTTGGCACAGGGCCAGCAGGACAAACAAAAGTCATGAGTTTGAAAATAGTTAAAACCAGACAAACAGACAGAGAAAACAGTGTCTAAACTGCCAGGCTTGGAGGAACTGACGTGATGAATATGATTTATTACAGAAGGATTATGAATGGCCAATGATGCATGAGAGACATTAGACTGGTCAGTGTACAAGACTGTGTGCATGTAGTGCATTGAATACTTAATATGTAATAAACAAACGTGACTGGACATGCTGTTGTAGGCAAATAATCAATGATATGGTGGTGTAACACAACCTGATGCAAAGTATACTGTAATTACTGTCACCACCCCAAAGGTGATTATTTTCCAATAATGACACTTAACAAAGAGGTTTATTGAATTTGCCACCAATTACACATTTATTAATGAAACACATGTCATACTTTTTAATATTTTATAGTTACACTAAATGTAACGATAGAAAATGAATAATCACCTTCTGAGCAATCAGATTCGAGAATTTAGCATTGCTGTGGTGTAATAAGGAGTAGAGATTTCAGTATGAGTGAAAATGTGACAGAAATGTTAACCTGCTGAAGCAATGTGCATTCATGAAACTCTTCTAATAAATGAGTAAATTTGTGTCCACACATTGCTCAAGAAAATGTTTCTTAAGACTCTCTTCTTTAAGAATCACCCCAGCTACTGCACGTCTCTACACTGTCTCTGCTGCACTTGCTTCAGCACCACCAACTCTGCTGCAACTGTTCAAGCAGCTCCACCTTGCTGGCATTCTGAGCGACCATCCCTCAATTATTTAAGAGACAATTTACACAAGGTCTAGCATAATCTGTGTTCTAGTGTTATTATCTGTTCGATTTGTCTGACAATACACCAAAGAAATGTTTTCCTTTTCCAGCATTTTCTGTCCCTCCTCTAGTACTTAGAAATTTATCACTCAGATCCTGTCAAGGCCGCATTTATCATTTCTTTTGCATTATTTGGAGATTTGCAGTAAGAACACAGCAAGGACAGAAGATCTATTATTCATCGCACTGTTTAACACTGCATTTAATCATCTGAGCGTAGGGAGAGTTCGAGTGAATTGTTGCTCTCTTGTAGGGCACAAGGCCAGCAGATGTTTATTCGTCTACACCCTAGCTGCACACAGAGGATGAAATCTTGCGACTTTGCAACTTGCAGTTGGCGCACTGAGAGCTGGCCTGCAAAGTTGACTCTCTCACCTTGGGTGACTTACAAATATCCAGAGGAGCAGGAAGACGCCTCAAGTCCAAGTCTAGATTTAGGTGATGTGTGTGTTGCCAATGAGGTAAAGCAAAGAAGGCAACGGAAAAGCGACTCACACTTCTGACCTAGAAAACCATTAAAAATATGCATTATCAGTGCACTCAGTAGTGAATTTGCTGAACCATTACAGGCCCTCAATTGCTGTTGCAGCCCTCATAGCCTGACTTTATGTCTTCATCACTTCATCATCTCATCCTGGTCCATTCAACTCCCTGTAACATCCTGCCTTGTAACATCCTTTATCATCCTCTACCTTCCAGTCAGTATATTAGATGGACAGCCCTGTTATTACACCTTCGTATTATTCGCATATTAAGATATTATTAATCTTGTATCGCATTGATACTGGGAAAACACTGTCGTAACTCTGAGGAGTCAACTTCCATGATAAACACCTCAGCTGTGTCTCATCAGCTGAAATGGTGGTTCTTGATGCATAGGGCAGACATACAGTAGATGTGTACTACAGTACAGCATGACAATGACCAAGTAAGGATTTTATACTGTGACCAGGATTTGTACTATATGTAAAGGTGAGATTGGTGAGTATGCTATTCAAGAATATTAGCTGGCATTAATAATATAGTAAGTAGCTTAGAAATGACTGTGTTACTGTGCTTCTATCTAGACCTCATGGAGCAGAGGTATTGGACAGAAGGAGCTATAATCCACTTCTGGTGTTGTTTATTTATGTCTAGATGTCTAGATTGTGGCTCGTATTTTGATGTTGTATGGTCTAACAAAATGATTCTTAGGTGTATATTAATATAATATGATTTCAAAATTGCTCCCATTTCAAACCTGTTAGGTGACTTTAAGAATGTATGCTATTAATCATATATAATATGATTATTCTGTTATATTCTTATATGATAAAGAAAGTAATTTAATCCCAATCCATTGAATTAAAACACATTGGAATTTAAAAAGTGATTAAAACTATTAAGTGCCCCCCACAAGGCTGGAAGAGCATGCAAATATGCCAAAATACCAACAACAACAACAACAGCAAAAAAGTCTGTTACAGGCAATTTCTTATGATTATTCCAAAGACACTATTAATATTATAGTCCTATGTTTTATTGGTGATGACGTTCTCTACTCCTCACCTGGCATACCAATTTCTATTTGGAATCACTTCAAATACGTGACAGAAGGGATATCTCCGCACCTCCATATCCTCCGCATGACAGTGTAATTCTCTTTACCTCGCGGCCATGTCTGCAAAAATCAGACAGTTTATATGCTCATGTAGCTATGCTCTAGTGAGAGATTAGAGAGTTGCCAAGAGTTTGCGTATTCAGTGTGATATTACATTCAACAGTTAACCCATTCATTACAGACAGGTTACAGACTGGGGTACTAACAGTTTTCTGAAATGTTTTTTTTTTTTTTGTTACCTCAAGATAGCACCATCCATATACAAGTATACAGTTGTTTCTGTATAGCTATGATACAAAACACAATCTTGGTTAGGGTTGGATTTTTGTTCAGGTTATTTCAGTTCAGGTGGGTCTTGTGGGCTGTAAGTGTTTGTGGCCTTCCTGGGCAAAGGAGATATTACCACATCTGCCAGAAGGGAAAGGTCTATGGGATGCACAATGCTGGTGGCATTCATGGTAATGTCCACTGTTCTCAGACGGTTGACTATGTTCAGTAACATCTTGCCCTCCACGATATTGAACATCCCAAACAGGGATTCAACTGCTCAGAATCCTTTTTATAGTTCACATTCTTGTAGAGCAGACTGATTACAAGTGATGTTGGAGTAATATTTACGAATAATTGGAGATTCATATCTCTATGAATGTAACATTAAGTGTGAAGCAATATCAGGGTTGAGGTCCATACAACATCCTAAAAAAGCTGTTTTAAGCTTGAGGTTTACGCATCTGAAAAATTAAGCGTCTCTAAGAGACTCTTATTTACTAATGAATATTCGAGCACTACTATTCATTCAAAAGACAAAAGAAAACGCCAAAATGATGGATCAACAAGTCATTTGGGACCTAGGGAAAAAGACGACAGAGCCACTTTACTAACACTCTACGAAGCCTATATGTTTAATGACCTATGATTACATTCATAACATGTTATGCAATTAATAAGGCATTATACACATTGGTATAATTATTTATGAAAAGATTTAACATTTCATAAAAATGCTTATAAAGCATTTATAAATTGTTATCAGACTTGATTATGGGCGGTGTTTATAACATATTGGGCCTATATAACCAATACCAAAGTAATTCAGCCCCAGTTTGCATAGTGTATTATGATTAAGTTAATTTTGTCATTGGATTACCTGAAAATCTCTCTGCTACAATTCATTTGTTAAATAAATAATTCATTAAAAAAAATCTCATGGTGCACTATACTAAGGTGGGATCGGTTTCTTTAGTATTGGAATTGATATAATGTGTTATGAACAGTGCTTACAATTCATCATGTTAAAAATTTATAATGCATAATAAAGTTTGGAAATGTAGTGCATTTTCATAAATTCTAACAATGCATTACACCATGATAAAATTGTGATAAAATTCATTATAAATATGACCTTCATAGAAAATGTTACCGTCATAATTAGAGGTGTGAATCACAGCAGAACTCGGATGAAGAAATCTTTCTGTATACACACGTAGAAACTGCTTTAGTTCTTTAATCTCTGAATTTCAACACTATTTTCATATCAGTTTATGTAGTAGGTTTATGTATACATCATTCCTGCATTATTCCTATGTTACAAGTTAAGCACCTGCTTTAGTTTCTAGACTTTCCTTTAGGTAGTTAATTACAAGCCACCTGAAGAACCTCAGTGTTTCTTGGCATAGATTCTATAAGTCTCTAGAACTGTACTGGAACAATGTACACCCTTCTTCCAAAAGATATTCCCTCAGAAGGTGTTTTCCTGATTGTGGTGGTAAAGATCGCTGTTTAACATATCGTTCATATAAAATATAAAATCCTCCCACAAGTGTTTAATTGGGTTGAGATCTGGTGACGGTGAAATCCGTAGCATATGACTGACATCAATTTCATTCTCAATAAACCATTCGGTGAGTCCTCATGCCCTGTGGATGGGGGCGGGGCCATCCTGGAAAAGACCGAGGACATCAGAATAGGAATGCTTCATCACAAATACGATCAGTCAAAAGAAATCTGTACTGACTTGAAGTGATGTTTCCCTCGAAAAGGACAAATAGAGCCAAACCATGCCAAAATTCCTCCACAGCATAATACAGCCACTGTTTTTTCACTTTCATTTCTTTTACTCGTCCATCTGTATGCCAAGGAAGCTGTATTAGCATTACTATATGTTGCGTAACTATAGAGTTATGAAATAGGTGTGTAATTACTTCTGTAACCATTGTTCCCCAAATTAGGGCTCATACACTGAAAAGAAAACTGAAATGTGCAAAGTTATTGATAGTAAAATAAATGTCTGTACAGGACTGATGAGATAGCTGCTATCACATGATAAGCTCTCTAAAATAAAAGATATCTCTATGAGGAAGTCTGAAGATTTGCATTGTGCTGCGATGTGCCAGTGTTTTGCACTTTTTGTTTATCTTGCTGCAGCAGGATCTATGAGGACTATTCTGATGAGATGCCCATCTTTAGAATCTCTTAAAGGCATAAGCCTCTGAATAGACATCCGTAAGTGTTCACATTATCATTATCACACTTTCCCACTTGGCATGCTGTGGTTTTCCTATTCATGCTGTGGTCGTATTGCAGTTTCCTTCCTTTTAAGCTGTCCTTTTTATACCTGACTGCTCTAATTGAAAAGTATTAAAAGTGTCAATATGATATAAACTCAAGTCTTTCTGGCATGTTTGGCACCAAATGAATGAATTGCACAATGTACCTACTCATGGATTTCCTTTACATAAAGAAGAGTGTTTGCTTGTGGCAATTAACTCCGCTTCCTCAAAAGGCTCAGTGATGTTGTGCGTGTTTGTGTTTGGATAAGTGAGTAGAATCAGTGTTGTTTCATACCACACAAGTAGGTACGGCTTTTATAACACGCAGTCTCTGTGCGCATAAAAACGACTCGGGTTTGTTCATGCTAGACATGTGTTTGTTTGGTTACTATGTCTAGACACAGCTGGCTTGGGCTAGGCATGTTAGAGCGACACACCTTGTGCCTTGTATCTGCATGGCTTGTTTAAAAGTGCAGACAGACTGAGGAGAGATTTAACTATTAATGCATAATGAGAAAGCCACTTAAAGGAAGCTTTCGATTGTTCTGCCCTTCCTGTGGTGCTTTCCTTCTATGTTATGAATATGGGACGGTATTGATGGATGTTATAGACCTCACATGAAAGACTTCCATGGAAAAACATTGAAATATTAGCGGGTATGTAATGGAAAAGTACAGTTAAAAAGAAAGACTCTAAAATCTGATTGGATGATAAAGTAACAACACTTGTTTAATGGAACCACCACCGTAAACCACAATCTCTTTGTAGTGCAAGAATGATTTAAATTAGTCAAGTAGTCACAGGCCAATATTAAAGCTAACCATTTGAAAAGTTACACTACATCTAGACAGACAGACATAAAGATGGACATACTGATAGCTAGCTAGCTAGCTAGATACATAGATAGATAGATAGATAGATAGATAGATAGATAGATAGATAGATAGATAGATAGATAGATAGATGATTGATTGGTTGATTGATTGATTGATTGATTGATGCAACACTACATTCTAGTGGTTGTAAATACAAAGTCTATAATTTACTCGACATTTCAGGACCATGTCAAAGATGCCAGAGCTGTGTAGTCAATTAAAAACACCTTCCCATAATGCCCTGTGGATTCATTGGATTATGGAAGCAGGTAGTCTTGCCACCGTATAGTTCCAGGGTCCCAGGTTCGATCCTGAGCTCAGATTACTGTCTGTGTTCATGTGGGGCTCCTCAGGATTCCTTGAAAAGGCAAGTGTTCGTGTTATATGAATCTTTGCATTCATATAGAGTTGGATTTGTAGAAGAAAACATTGTTAGTATTCAGGGGAGGGAGCTCTCTGCAGGCATGGAAGTATAATGTCTTGGTGTGGTGGATGTGACACTTCCATTTTACTATTTATTTAGCTAGCCTAATAAACAAAACTAGCATGAATGTTTGTGAATTTAATATCTGCATTAGTCAGTCTTTTGGCATTTGCAGTTTTTTTTTTATTATTCTGATTACAGTGTGAGTGGCTTTGTATGTACTTGATGATCTTTACAAATTGTTGTATGTACTAAATGATCTTTACTAGACAGAAGGTCTACCTACATGAAAAACAATTGCACCTTTGAAGTAAAACCAAGAACAGTTATTGAACAGAAAAGGTAAGCCAAAATAGGCATACACACACACACACACACACACACACACACACACACACACACACACACACACACACATACACACACACATCCAGCTGCCCATGCTGCCTTGAAGACCGATTCAAAAGCTATCAAAGTTTCTGAAATTTGAAATTAAAGAAAAATGTCCCAGCAAGTTCATTTTCTTGTGCCAAAGTAGGGTGTTTATTCATGTTCAGCTGACATATGATGGGATGTTCCCAGTTTGGAATACAATCACATTACAACAATCAACACTCAACTAAGAAGTTTTCCAAGACACTTGTCCAGATTAAGAAGGAAATTTAGAATGAGTGATACACGCATGCACAAATAATTGTTTTTGAGATTCAACAAACAAATGACACAAACCAACCATGGTTCATATGGGAACCAACGGAGTGTCAAACAGCGAATTTGCGCAACTGATTATATGTTTGAAATGGTGGATATACAAGGTGGAAGAGTATCGGGTGCATCAAACATCTGTGTGTTTGGTTTAAACCTAATGAATTATGACATAAGTAGATGATGAACAAACAGATGTATTTTGCTCAGAGGCAGTCCAGCATTAAACCACTGAATGCAGTTTGAAAGCTTGCTCACATGGGTGGCATTGCTTTGTCACAATGTATAAGCAACAACAGCTTTAACTTTGCTGCACTGAAACCAGATGTGAATTAACTCATAACAGGCATTGTTTTCTTCGAAGAGAACTGAAGCACAGGAAAGCTGCTAAAGTCAGGGAACATGATGGGCTGAACAACACTCTGGTTCTGGCATATTCACTTAAAGGAAACATAAGGGTCATGTCAGCAAAGTCATGGACTAGCACACATGCTTTCATATTCCAGTGTATTAAGGATGCAAATGTAAATAATTAAAAGCACAATGAATAAAGAGATTCCACACTGCTCTCCACATGTTCAAATCAACTGCAGCCTAAAGGTCTTTTCATTTTGCAACAAAAATGACTTTTTTTGTTCTACTTGTAAAAACATCAGTACAAATTTTAGTAGATTGTTTTATCTCTTTATATGGCTTTTATCTACATTGAATAATTTCATCCCTGTGTATTTGGAGCAAAGTTATTTATAAAGAAAAAGGTCATGTGGCATGATAATATAGGTATGTACAACATAAGTACTGATAAATTTCATTAAATTGGGTTACGCTGTTTAAATAAAACTGCAACAGGTAGTGATGACTAGAAGTAATATTTTATCTTAATTGAGAGTCATATCAAAAAGCATGAATAAAACATGACATTGCATGCTGTTATTATAATCAATGGCAGGGTGATGTGAAAAAAATTAGTGGCCCAAAGCTTTTTCTTAATAACAGCACATCCTGAAGTGTTTTATTCCTCTTATACAACTTATACCAATTTGACAACACAAACGATGTTCTTCTAATTAAAAAACAACAAAACGATCAGTTTATAGTTATAGTTAATGTTGTGGAATGGTCCCGTTATCACTTATAAAAGATATGAAAAGTCATTTCCTCACCAGCCTTTCGTCTCTCTCTCTCTCTCTCTCTCTCTCTCTCTCTCTCTCTCTCTCTCTCTCTCTCTCTCTCTCAGTTAATATGACAAACTCTCAGCTTGTCCTCTAACCTGGAGACTCTCCCTTGTTGGAAAATGTCAAATTAAAGCTTGACCTTTGACTGTTACAAATCACTGACACTGGAGACTCCTTCCAAAAGTGTTCAATAAATGTCTCAATACAGAAAACCACATCATCAATTACAATCTTTTTAATCTGTTGATTAAATGTGGAGCACATGGCATACAAGCTGCTGTTTAAGTTGCTACTATATGCCATATCTCAGCCCAGCCACGACTCGGTTTCCAGGGAAGCACCGCTAAATACAAACATGGCCGCTGAGGACTACACTTCCCACACACGCATGCGCTCGCCTACCCGGAGTTCTAATCACACAAACCTGCATCTCATTACAAACACACTCACACCACAGCATAAGAGAGACCTTGGAAGCGAAGAGACTTTGCGAAGTAATGTTCTGTTGACTTGTTTCTCAGCCATTCTCCAAGCCCTTTTCACGTGTGTTTACTAAGTTACCTTTGACCAGTGTTTCCGTCCCCGACCTCGATTTCTGCTTAGCCCCATTTTGTTTGTTTGCCTGTTGGCCTGACCCTCGCCTGTTTATCGACCACAAACTTTGTCTTTTCCCCTTGGATTATTCTGCCTGATTCTGTCACCTGCATCTGCTTCCGTCTCCACCCACGGTACGTGACACTACAGATAATATATTAGAACAAGTGCTTTAATATAAACCTTGCAGCCAGAACTACTGTCAAAGCTTATGCTATCGGAAATTTATCAACACCTTCTTATCAATCAGAATCAAGCTTTCAACAGCATCTTACAATTGGTTTTACTGAATAGCTCATAGTTGAATATTAACAATAAGATTTAAGCTGAATCAGTGAATAATAAATGGTTCAAATGATTCAGTATATCCTGTTGTGTGAACAGACAGTATTTAGCATTGGTAGCACAGTAGCACTGGTAAATGTAATTAGCAGTAATGTAGCCATTAACTTAGCCAGCCTATGATCAGGAAACATTTATAAAGCAAGCAACAGCCCATCAAGTCAAAGCATCCACACAGCCTGCTTTGTTAAAGTGTTGTATCAACACATGACTCCACTCTTTCAACTTACTTCCTATTTAAGCCCCAACAACAGGAGATTGGTGTCAACAAGGAATTCTGCCTTATGTATGTTTCACTAGTAAAAAATAAGTCATACACAGTGGCCCAGCAAGGCATTTACAGTCCCATTGATTCTTATAAAGCACAATCCAGTGATCCAGCACGAACACCAAATCACTAACATATCACCATATGCTAGTGGTAACTAGCTTGCATTCAACAGCAATCAGCAGTCCATGAGCCTGCTTTCCCTTCATCACAATGTGCGCTACACATGTGCAATAGCTGTTCTCCAGCTTGAAAAGTTGCGTGCAAATTTTGGCAGAACATTACGAACTGGTATACATGTTTGGTGATTGTGAGTACAACGCTGTAACCAAACGTATATAACAATCTAATCCAGATTCTGTTATCTGTGAAAAGATTTTTTTTCCAAGGGTGTTTTATGTAAAACATTTTCCCAATTTCAGATCAGATTTCTGTCCTTGGGGAAAGAGAAAGACGATATCAGTTCTTACACATGGTGACAGAACTTTGAGGAAACATTGTGTATTAGTAGTGGGCAGTGATGACCTGGCTGATTATGCATGATGACACAACGTGTTCCGGGTGGCGTAGGCTGGTTCTGTGTTGGTAAGTGACTAAATCTGCTCTTTGGAACACATAGTTTGTTTACTTTACCTTCACTACTACTGACACCTCATTCATAATACAGGGAGCTATCACGTAAGTAGCAGCTCATAAACAGAATGGCTTCAATAACATTTTTTGTCTCATTTACATTTGTCTCATAAATATTTAATAGGCATACAATAATGATCAACACAACTACAATGGATATTTGGTGAAGTCTCTCCTGGATAGAATAACAGCACTGAACCATGTCCTGTACTATCTAAAACTGTTGGAGGCATTTGTAGAAGATTTTGGACCACTTCTCCATACAGAGCATTTCCAGCACATTTATATTCTTCGATTTGTGCATTTGGATTTCCCTCTTCACTTCAGACCTCGGGTTTTCAATAGAGCTCAAACGTAACCATGGTACCATAACTGAGGGAGGTTTACTTTTGAACTAGTGAGCTATTCCCATTTGTTCATTTCCTTGACAAGTACTAATAGCAATCATGATCATGACCCCATATGGGTAGCCACTAGGTCCCCACTACATCACACTCATCCTCTGGCCATTCTCATCAACTTGAGTGACCCAGCTGGCTTGGCAAACCTACACTAAAATGTAGAACGACATGTAGATATTAAAACTTCCCGAGTGGGTTCATTCGGAACTAGTGAAGACCGTATATCAAAATTGTCACTGTAACAAATTCTGTTCAGCACATGGTGCACTTCCGGGTGCAACTAGCACAGCGTGTTCAATATATGTGACATGTGCTTTTATTTTGCATCCTGTTCCAATTCCTTGTTCTGGCTCTGCCTGTGAACCTTATTTCCTTCTCACACACCTCAGTTTCATTAATTCATTCTGTGTATTTAAGAACATTTTCCCTGACAGGTTCAGGGTGAGGTTTTGTTATTTCATACTGATTTGAATTTCTGAGCATATTTCCTGTTTGTTTTTCTGATTTTGTCCTTTTTGTTTTGTTATTTCAGCTTTATTCTGTTTGTATGATTGTCTATTTTTGAATGTCTTTTGCTTGTCCATTTGGATTGTTAATAAAAATTTTTGCTTTCCACCAGATCCACCAGACTCCTTAATTAATAAGTTACAAGGGTTTCTACCATGACCTTGCCAGATATTAAAATATATTGCTTATGAATAGTGCCAATACAATATTTTATTGAGACTGAGAATTACTCAAAGTATTGATACTGATCTTTAGGCCATTGAGGAGGAAAATCACTTAAATATGCTTGGGTATATACTCATCTGCAATATCAAATAGCTTTATTAAAATACCATGGCATTAATATCTGGTAGGAAAGCATGGGCTTGGCCTTAGCATGACATGTTTTATGTCCGGTTCCCAATACAGGCTCTTCATGTGACCGACAGTGCATGCAATTCACCACCTGCTGTCAACATCCTTGCCAGAGATAGAAAATCTGCATATGGACAGTGTGTGGTCACCTTCAGTTTTGTGACTACATTCATAATTGTGAAAGCTCTGCCTTCTGTCAAAAAGACTCTCATGGTCCATGTGTCATGCAGTCTGCATTGGTGTCAAATGACTCATTACATAGTTGACTTTCAAATCTAGAGATGTGAGATCAAGAGCTCTGTCTGGCTTGTCAATTGCTGTTGGGACAACCAACACAGCACCTAGTCGTTCAGGTGAGGTACTATGTACAGACCCTGGGTGCTAAAAGTAACCCAAAGGAAATGACTCAGACTATCAATCAAGCAGAAGAATCACCTGTGCTTCAGAGCAAGTGGAATGTAGAAATACTGTTACAAACCAATTGTGTTTGTCAAGTCTTGTGCCTGCTTCTGTTTTTTTTTTTCTTACCAGTGAGCCATATCTGCTACTTGCTTTACTACTCAATGTGGCAGCAAAACAATGAATAACAAGTGGTATTTGCCTAGCCTTGGGCATGCTTTGCATTTTGCTAACAGGATTATGCTGCAATTGGGTCAAGGCTCTGCAAATATGCATGTTCCAAACAATTTGGGCATTGATCATGTCCGTCACTTCATCAAGGCTTGGCAGAGCAAACAGATTGCCAATGTACCATGGAAAACAAGACGTTGGGAAAGTTGCCAAAGTCTCAACAATTTACAAGTTATGAGTTTATGGACAAGAGTGAGGTCATGTTCACATGGTGAAGAATTTACTATTGGAATTCTGCGGTGAAACTTACAAATGGGAATACTGCACTAGTTACATTGGAAACCAGTGATAAACACTGATATTGTGTCCCAAAACCATTTATATTGATTTGTATTAATACTTGGGGTCATTATATTGTTGTGGAAGGCCTTCCTTTCAAAGTGCTTCCAAATTGGTGTCATCGAATAGTTGATAAAACCCCTGAAACAACTTAACTTAAACAATTTAAATCATTGTGTCTAATGTTGATTTCGACAACCATTTCTGCTCACAATGCCAATCATTTGGAAACTGATTATACAAAAGGGAAATGATGTGAAAGTAAGCTTGAAAGAGGGGGATATGAAGACAAAGGCAGATAGAAATCTGGGTTGACTCGAGTTCATCGGTTCACCCCTTCGTCTTTGATGAGCTGACCTCAGACTCAGACTAATAAGAACACTAACAAGAGCCTGAAATACTAGTCTTAACTGTGACCACTCACCTGGAAGACTCAGACTCACACACAGTTCATCCATAGGATTAAGCTAAGAAGGTCAGTTAACAGGAAGGTCAGTTCACGCCTTACTGTAGGCCGACTTAGAATGGGAACTAATTTGGCACTGGAAGCAAAAACAACCGCTCTGAGTCAAAGTCGCTGTGTTTTAATGTTTGCAAACAGAAAAGTGAGGTCAATCACACTGCTACTTCCATCAGTAAAACAATATCCAAAGAAAAGCATAGCCTAAACAGGATGGCTTTCAACAGACCAAAACTGATGATACCAAAAAAAAATATGAATATGAATTTGAGACTTCCTCATTGACTCTTTGCGAAAATGCCATGGAAGAACTAAAACCTGTGCCATATTGTCACAATTATCATAAGGCTGGCACACAATCATGTAGGCTTACAGAATGTGAAGTTCAACAAAGTGAAGCACTAATCTACTCATAGAACTGATGTTGAATTCTGTGTATCTGTGAAATGATACTTTATTGGGATAATGGCTGAAGGAATTTGAATTGTCCCTGAGCCTGAAAAAGGGAAAGCTGTTTATTTTTAGTTTTATGCCACATGAAGCTTGTCTGAAACACAACTGCAGTATATGACCTCCATATTAGGGACGTAATACAGTGCCACTATCTGTATCCTTATCTGTATCTGTGTGGTACTGTATTTGGATTTACTGTGAGCCTGAATTGGTCATGGCCTAACCTGGAAGTCTTTTTTTTTTTTTTTTTAATCAAATATGAACCCTACCATTACAGTCCCTGGTAAAAATGATGGAATCACCACACTTAGGGGATGTTCACCTGGATTTTTTACTTCGTAGCAAATAAACAAAGCACAGATATGACACAAAACAATTTTTGTTTAATAGCTGAACATTCTGGCTTCGTGAAACATACCTCAAACAAGTTGAATGAAATTACTTTAATTAATGGTATATATTTTGCCTCTCTATATGTTGGATTTCCTTCTTGAAGGAGTTTTATAATCCTTTCCACTGGTCCCTTGTTGGGGCCATGTTTCCTTTCAGAAAGTCCAAGGTTAAAAGTCTGTAACCACTCCTTTAAGGTCTGTAAGCACTCTCTTAACTGCAGACTAATTTGCATTTTTAGACTTGTGCTGGTATTTGTTTTAGAAATGCAAATTTCAAGGTGAATTTCAAATTTCAAATTTCCATAATTTCTTCCTCAACATTGAGTGATTCCATTATTTTTTCCTCTACTTGATCTGGAAAACAAATATGCCATTAATTAAAACAATTTAATTAAATTTGTTTGAGGTATGTTTCTCGAAGCCAGAATGTTCAGCTATTAAACAAAAATTGTTTTGTGTCATATCTATGATTTGTTTATTTGCTGCGAAGTAAAAAAGCCGGGTGAGAATCCTCTAAGTCTGGTGATTCCATCATTTTTTGCCAGGGGTTTTATGCCCCTGGAAACACTGGAAAGCACTCAGAGCTAAATGATGCCATCAATGTCATCATGGTGTGTGAATTCTGGTTCTGATAGTTCCTCAACCACAGCTACAGTACATCACTCCAGGGATGTGCATGAGTGATGTGCTCATCCTACTTGCACAGTTATTGGGGGTTTTTGTTTGTTTGTTTGTTTGTTTGTTTGTTTGTACCAGCCTATAATATTTCCTTCTAATATTTCAAAACATAAAGAAACTACTGGCCTAATTTGAACCACAGAGACCCTGACCAGGCAGTTACTAAGAATGAATGAATAAATGCTAAATGCATCTTTTAGAGACTCTCACTGACATTAATGAATGTCATTTTTCTTTTTCTCTCAAGTTTCATATCTGACTGCTCACCCACTTGACAGTAAAAACCTAATCCCCCCCCCCCCCCCCCGTTATGCATACCTCTAGTCCCTCCAACAGAACCAGAACCTATAACCAGAAGCCCTTTCCAGAAATAAATCTAACAGTGCACTTCCTATTCATATCTGTATTTGTATCTGTTTAGAATATATTATCTGTTCAATCTGAATAATATATTCATATTTAGTTACATTAGTGCTAATAAGCAAAAAGTCAGCTAGCCAAAACATCTTACATGAAGCCTCTCTGCCCTGATCAGAACCACACTGGATGAGTCTGGGTGTCTCTTTCAGATGCAGCCACAATAGCTGATGTCACTTTTCTCACTCCCTCCCCAGTGACTCATGTTTGTTAGCCAGTGACATAACTGGTATCACCAGTGAACGTCAGCACCCGCTTCCTGTACGGCACCCTGGGATGACAGCTCCTGTTTGTGGCACCAAAAGTGGTCAGACACAAGGTTGGTGGAAGATGTTTTGTGTGAACACTGTGAGTCGACTCATTAATGAAAAGCCACATTTCATAATATTATGTTGCGCCCAGCAGGTCCCATCAATGAGTGACCTACTCTGCAGACTGAAAAGCACTAGGGAGTTTTGGAGTCATTTAAATCCACAGATTACACTTTATTACGAAAAGACTATGAGGAACTGTTATAGTTTTAGGTCAGCATGAAACTCCTTACAGAAGGAAAAGTAATGTGCATTCATTTGGGAAAAGGAAATAGTGTTTGATCTTACATTACCCTCAGTTGGGAGCTCTTCCATTCTTAGTGGTTAGCACATTCGCCTCACACATCCAGGGTTAGGGGTTCAATTCCCACCGCAGCCCTGTTTGCATGTTCTTCCCATGCTGCGGGGTTTCCTCCGCTCCCTGGGATACGCTCCAGGTTCCCCGCAACCCAGTATAGTAGGCAGTATAGAAAATGGATGGTTGGATATCAGTGATGTAACACTTTTCACCTGACCATATCTTGAATGCCTTTGGGAGAGGTTTGTTCCTTAGTTCACATACACAAAACCAGTCATTTGGGATTCAATGTGATGTTGCATTGCACTGAGGAATTGATCGGCCATGTTGTTGGCTCACACTGTGTCCACATTATCTGCTCCACGGAAACATGGGATGTAAACAGTCTCTTTTGGTTTGGTTGTGACAAATAAATACTGCATAACATGCTGAGGAAGCGCTCCAAACATATAGAACTTTATATGGATAAACATTGTAGGGAGGCAGGAGAATGAATATGAAGCTGATAGTGTGCTCCTTCTGATCTGCGCTCTATCCTGCTATCATTGTAATGCACAGAAAATACGATCTTGGCTTATCTGTTAAAGCTTACATTATGTTCTCAAGCAATGGAAATATACTAATACTAACAATATGTTGAATTTTTTACTTGGTTACCATTATAAGTGAACAGATTAATCACAGAACAAGTGTGAATACAGCATTTCAGATCGTTCTAGAACAAATTTTTACTCTGATGATGAAAGAAAAATCTGAATATTCAAACTGAATCATTCTAATAACTCACTCATACTCACTCACTTTCAGTAACCACTGAAAGTCCTGCTCAGGTTCACAGTGGATCTGGAGCCTATCCCGGGAAACTGGGCATGAGGCATGAAAATATACACTGGATAACACACCAGTCCATCACAGGCTCCATGCACACACACATTTACACACTCATTCACACCTTGGGGCAATTTATATTAGCCAAGCCACCTACTGCCATGTTTTTGAGAGGTGGGAGGAAACCGGAGATCCCAGAGGAAACCTACAGGGACATGGGGAGAATGTGCACAAAATGTCCAAACAGACATTAACCAAAGCTCAGGATCAAACTAGAGGCCCTGGAGCATCTGCATTTTCCCTTCAGTGGAACCAAGAGGACCAAACCTGCCCAAACAATGCCCCTGTGCACAAAGCGAGCCCCCTGAGAGCATGGTTTGCCAAGGGTTGGAGTGGAAGAACTCGAGTAACCTGCAAGAGCCCTGACCTCAAACCCTCTGAACACCTTTGAGATGAACTGGATACCAAACTTCTTACCCAAAATCAGTGCCCAACCTTGGCCGATTGAATACAAAACCCCACCAGCCACATTCGACAACACTGAGTCCTTGGAGGCACTTATGTTTCTTTAACCCACCTCAGAATTTCTTGAGGAAAAAGAGACATATATCCTCCTCAAGGCAGTTTCATCAAATTGTTTCAATCTGTGTAAACTTAATAATTTATGTAGGTAATTTTAGGTTAACAAAAGTTGTTGAAGGTTGAGGCCAAACAATGCATTAGCACTAGTACTTTTTCTGTATAGTATCTTTATTATAATTATTATTAGTAGTAGTAGTAATAATAGTAGTAGTAGTAATAACAGTAGTAGTAGTATTCAGTATTAGCAAGCTACCAGTACTCGATACTGTAATTTTAATAGAAACAAATGAAAGGAAGTTGTTTTACCTTAGCAGGTTACCCACACCTATTAGAATTTATGAGTTTTATTTGGTGCTTTAGTCAGTTCAAATTCATAAATTTGTTTACTGGGGTTAGAAGATTTTTAACTTGCCAGATTCAAACCATCACATCCATCCTCAATTGTTACTTGGAGTCTTCTCTGCCTTAAGCGATCCACCTCTTTCTAAGGTTTCCTCAGCATATACACAGACCATTACTCAGACAGCCCACGTCATTCCATGTTTACGCAATCAGCTCTCGCTCTGGAAAGGACTGACGGGGGGAGTACCTCTTACACTGTCAACATCAGCTCTTATTGCGTGGCAACAACACACCACAGCCTGAGAAATGCACAGTTCCCATTGCTCAGTCCAAACACTTCAGAGTGTGTGTACATGTGGGAGCCAGCGACCTATGGTGGAGGAGGTTCAGAGAGGAAAATGGTGCTAAGGCCCAGGAAGGTCCCTGAGTGCTATATTTGGTATGGAAAGTTACCTTACCTCTGGGACAGAACGGGCAGCTGGTGAATCTTGGTGGTTGGCAAGGATGAGGAAGGGGAGTGTGCAGAGCTGAGGGTGCTGCAGGGCCAAATGGAGCTCAGATCGGCAAGCCTCCATCTTCTCATCCGAAACAGTACTGTCAAGAATGAATACCACTCCTTGAGAGCCTTGGTAGTACCGGCTCCAGTATTTCTTGATATTGTCTGCCCCTATAATGAAAAAATATTACACTAACCCTCTATTCATTGTGTTTTGATATATACACACAGTGCCCTTCACTAATATTGGCACCCTTGGTAAATATGAACAAAGAAGGCTGTGAAAAATTGTCTTAATTTTTTAACCTTTTTGATCTTTTGTTAAAAAACTTCACAAAAATACTCTGCTCTCATATCAAACAATTGCAAACCAAACACACAGGTTTCTCAAAAAAATATCGTTGCTAAGTATACTCAGCAAAAAAGAAACTTTTTTTCTGAAAACTCCCTTTTTCAGGAGAGTGTATTTTAAAGATATTTTTGTAAAATCCAAATAAGCTTCACAGATCTTTATTGGAAAGGGTTTAAACGATGTTTTTCAAGCTTGTTCAATGAATTATAAACAATTATTGCACATGCACCTGTGGGATAGTACTTAAGACACGAACAGTTTACAGGCAGTAGGCAATTAAGGTCACAGTTACAATAACTTAGGACATTAAAGAGACCTTCTACTGACTGTGAAAAACACCAGAAGAAAGATGTCTAGTTTTCCTGCTCACCTGTGTGAACATGCCAGAGACCTGCTGCAGGGAGGCATGAGGACTGCAGATGTGTCCAGAGCAATAAACTGCAATGTCTGTAATGTAAGACGCCTAAGACAGTGCTACAGGGAGACAGGAAGGACAGCTGATTGTGGAAAGTTACATGTAACTGTGCCCCCCCCCCCCCCCCCCCCCCGTTCAGACTCATTATTCCATTTCTGTTCGTCAAATATCTGTGAAACTTGTTTATGTCTCAGTTGTTGAATGTTTTTATGTTAATGCAAAATTTAAATAAAAGCTGGAAATAAAAGCAGTTGAATGTGAGAGGACATTTCTTTTTATGCTGAGTATATATGTGTGCCACAATTATTGGCACCCTTTTAGTTAATACTTTGTGCTACCTTCCTTTGCCAAGATAACAGTTCAGAGTCTTCTCCTATAATGCCTGATGAGGTTGGAGAATACATGGCAAGGGATCTGAGACCATTCCTCCATACAGAATCTCTCCAGATCCTTCACATTTCGAGGTCCACGTTAGTGGACTCTACTTTTCAGTTCACCTCACATGTTTTCTATGAGGTTCAAGTCAGGGGACTGGGATGGCCATGAGAGGACCTTGATTTTGTGGTCAGTAAACTATTTGTCTGTTGATTGTGATGTGCAGTATGTTTGAGATCCTTATTCTGCTGGAAGATCCAACCATGGCCTATTTTAAGCTTTCTGGCAGAGACAGTCAGGTTTTCATTTAATATCTGTTGGTATTTGATAGAGTCCATGAAGCCATGTATCCTAACAAAATGTCTCTGGAAGAAGAACAGCCCCAAGACATTAAAGAGCCACCACCATATTTAACTGTGGACATGATGTACTGTTCCATATGACTACCTCTCTGTGTACGCTAAAACCACCTCTGGTGTTTATTTCCAAAAAGCTATATTTTGGTTTCATCTGACCATAGAACCTGATCCCAATTGAAGTTCCAGTAGTGTCTGGCAAACTGAAGATGGTTCAGTTTGTTTTTGGATGAGAGTAATGGCTTTTTTCTTGAAACCCTTCCAAACAGCTTGTGGTGATGTAGGTGAATTCGGAGTGTAGTTTTGGAGACTTTCTGACCCCAAGACGCAACTAACTTCTGCAATTCTCCAACTGAGATCCTTTTAGATTTTTTGGCCACTCGAACCATCCTCTTCAAAGTGCGTTGAAACAACACAGACACACGTCCAATTCAGGTTGATTCATAACATTTCCAGTTGACTGGAACTTCGTAATTATTGCCCTAATGGTGGAAATGGGCATTCTCAATGCTTGTACTATTTTCTTATAGCCACTTCCCATTTTGTGAAGCTCAACAACCTTTTGCTGCACATCACAGCTATATTCCTTGGTCTTACCCATTGTTATGAATGACTAAGGGAATTTGGCCTATGTGTTACCTCATATTTATACCCCTGTGAAACAGGAAGTCATGGAACTTCCTGTTCCTAGTCACCCAGGTGTACTAAAAAAAATATTAAAATATCATATATTTACATATATTTCTCTCATATGTATTCATATGGGAAATATATCTGTGCAATAATTGTTGCACACCTATATTTAACAAAGATATATTTTTTTATAAACCTGTGTTTTGTTTGATATCCATGAGAGCAGTGTATTTTTGTGAATTTTTTCAACAAAAGATCAAAATGGTTAAACAATAAAGGCAAATTTTCACAGCCTTCTTGTATATATGCACTGTATATTCAATTGTGCGGCCAATTTTAAAGAAATATAATTTATTATCATTAATTCTCACCACACTCTCATAGTCTCTTCTGTAAAATATAAACTTGTGATTAGTGGCTCTGAGCATGAAATTAACAAGTCTATGGCAAACTTCTCCATTCTCACAACAAGGACATTAATATATTGTGTAAGCTAACTGCCTGAGTAGTATAAACACAGATTTGCACCTGTAGATGATTAAGTGACGTTTACATAGACAACATTGTGACATAGCCTACAACCATTTGAAAGAAGGCAAACAGCCAACTTGCAATATAAATTTGATTAGCCTATAATGTGAACAAGAATAGGCAAGCTTAGTTTTTGCTAGACCACAGATAAGTTGTGTGAGGGTCAGGTGTTAGACAGGTATGTTATTCAAAGTTGGAGAAGAAGAGAATCGATTTTAACTTCAGTGAAGCCCAATGATAATAGCCTGAGACAGAGAGAGCTGAGGACAAGGGCATAAGGATACCCCTCACCCCTAATGTACACCTCATCAGGACAGCAGTGATAAAAGATCCTGATGAGGCGTGGGATGGTCGAGAACAACTGGTCGAGAACAAAAGACAATGTGAAAGAAGGTATAGTGCGCATCAAAGTCCAGAGCTGAGCTTTTCTACAAGTTTTTAGCACCTGCAGCCAGTTGCACCAGCTGAACATAAGTTCTATTGTAGCTTAGTATGAATATTAATGGGCACCACATTTGTGTTTACTAACTCCTAATACTTTATCAGTTGCACCATGGTTCAATGTTGTGTTAAGTTATAACTTATTAAATAGGTGCAATATTCCCCATAAATAAAAGTACTCTCAATTCTGCATAAAGTGAACATTCAGCAGAGTAAAAAGAGCATGTACGCTGATAAGTTCATTTCATTTTCTTTGTATTTTGTTAGGAGGGTTTCTTATGGTGTATGATCACAATATACACCATATATATATATATATATATATATATATATATATATATATATATATATATATATATATATATATAGACCATTTGTATATCAGCTTTTATATGATGTATTTTCTTGTGTAGCATAAAATATTATCAAATTGAGATATTGGCAAGATAGTACACACCACAAAATATTTGAAGTATATTATTAATCTTACACTGTTGTTCAGCATGTGTTCAGCAAATGTAGTTTAAGCAGGTGTTAATTACTGTGGTTTGTTATTAAAATGCCATTAAATTTGTTGCACACGAGCCTAAGCAGCAGAACACAACATTCCAGTGTAAACCACAAACACAGTTGCAATCTCTGACACGAGTTTTCTACAGGCACAAATAGGCACATGTTGTGAGGTCCGCCTCTGAGAAACGAGGAAGTGGACCTGAAACCCCATAAATAAGTGAGATAACTTGGCAAATCCCAGGAATTCCTGTATTTTCTTTGCAGTTCTGGATTTGTACCATGAGCATGCAGCCTTGATCTTCTGTTTCTTACTCACTCCTTCTGTCTGATGATTTATCCAAGAAACAAAATAATGCTGTTCAAACAAGGTGCAAAAACAGATGGTTTCACCCACTAGAGGTAGCAACAGCCCGAAATGCTAAAGCATCTGGAGAGAGAGTGGGCAGTAGTACAGGTGTCTGCAAAGGTGTTAACATGATTTTCTGCTTTCGTCACTGACAATGTTTTCTGTAACATATCGCTCAGGGTGGACTTATACAGTAATATAGTAGGCAAAATCTGGTACATACCCACAGCCCCTGATAAAACAGAGAAATACTGGCAAATGGAAAAACACAGTCCAGAGTCAGTACACAGAAACAGCTAGACAGAGAGAGAAATCTGTGAATTTACAGAAATGAGTCTATAATTTAAGAACACGTGAAGGTGATAATGAGGGATAATGCCAGGGAGACGGTGAAGACTGGCAACGCCCAGGTAAAGGTAGGTGAGGATGAGAGTGTTAAAATAATTTTTTTCTCTATATAATTCTAAACTAATTAAAAAGGAAAGGGTGATAGAAATGAAAAAGGGTTTATCATGATAATATAATGCAAACAATAGACTTGTGGTTTTGTTGTTTTTGAAAATTGTTTGAAAATTATTGGGGAGGGGGGGAGGTGTTGAAATAGTTTCAAGATGCTTTTTCAGTCGATTCACGAACATCATATTCATCTCTTCCAGTTGGATCCCTTCAGATCCACAGATCACTGAGTTTTGATTTGCTACTTCCCATCAAGTTCAAATTTTAAAAAATGGGCTTTTCAGCATAAGGTATGCGTTATGAAAATAGGCAACAGATGAGATCTCAAACTATATACATGCAGACAGAGAGACAGATAGAGAATGTGTGTGTGTGTGTGTGTGTGTGTGTGTGTGTGTGTGTGTGTGTTTGAGAGAGAGAGAGAGACAGAGAGAGCGAATTAAATCTGTTTAGCATATCAAAATCATCTTCACCAGCCTCCTGTTCTTCTTTTCATTCTTTTTTCTTTCTTACTTACTTTCATCCCTACATCCTTTATTTATTTATTTGTTTGTTTGTTTGTTTATTAGTTTATTCGTTTATTTGTTTGTTTGTTTTGTGTATTTCTATTTACAGACTTACTGCCAGTTAATAGGAGCACCTCTAACCCTGCATATTCATACAATTATCCAGTCAGGCAATCATGTGGCAGCAGCACAATGCACACCATTGCAGATAGAAGTCAAGTGCTTCAGTTAATGTTCACATCAAACATCAGACAGAAAAAAAGTGTTATCTCAGTGACTTTGACCATGGAAGGTTGTTGGCTCCAGAAGGGCTTGTTTGAGTATTTCAGAAACTGCTGATGTCATGGCATTCTCACACACAACAGTCTCTAGAGTTTACACAGAATGGTGCAAAAAACAAAAAAAAAGACATCCTGTGCGTAGCAGGTCTGCACGTGGAACCGGTTCGAGCTGACAGAAAGGCTACAAAGGTTCCAGCAACTAAATGACCACACTTAACAACCATGGTGAGCAGAAAAGCATCACAGAACGCATGTGAACCTTGAGGTGCATGAGCTACAGCAGAAAACCACATCACGTTTCCCTCCTGTCAGCCAAGATCAGGTATCTGAGGCTGCAGTGGGCACAGACTCTGGACTGGACAGGTGAAGACTGGAAAAAGACCAGGTGATTACCTTTAGTCAGACAAGGTGTAACAAGCAGGAGGATGGACATCTGTATGGATTCATTCTCATAATAACAGGTCAGAGAAGCAGACACAGTTAATGTCCACAAACTCATAGTCAATAAACAACAACGCAGACAGAGATCAAAATCAGAAAACACAGAACACTCTAAACAGAGACGAACAAATAAAACCAAGGTGCCAGACTCTGTAAAGAACTGTTTGGATTTGCAAGATTTTGCATGAACCAGAGCGAAGCAAAGAGCTTAAATAAGAACCAGAGAGGGGTACTGCGCTTACATAGGAGGAAACAAGGATGGGTGAAACCAATGAACAAAGTAATAACAGTTAACAAGAGCAGGAAGCAGGGACCGAATACAGAAAGTACTGTATTGTACAAGTGGTACCAAATGGGCAAATAAGGAATGAAAACATTAGACACCAAAACTAGGGTGGATGTAACACAATGAAGGTTACCTGCTGAAAAGAACTAAACAAAAACAGATTATATGTCCATAATTGAATTTGTCTCATCTTTAAAATCTCCTTAGTTGGTAGTCACAAAATCAATTAGTCAATCAAAATCTATTAGTCAATATATGCTCTCTTTGGAGTCCATTATTAGGAAACATGATGTATCATTCCACTGTTACTCAGATGACACCCAGATTTATGTCCCCCTTAAAAGATCTGGAAAAAATTCACTTGAGCCTTTGCTGGCTTGCTTAAATGATATCCAAACGTGGATTTTTTTAAAGCTAAGTGAAAATAAAACCAAGATGATCTTTTTCGACCCTCCTGACGATAGACCTATGCACCGTCCTCAAATACATCAGCTCTCATCTTCAGTAAACACTTCTGTTAAGAATCCGGGCGTACTGCTTGATAGTTGTCTTGAAATTTGACAAGCAAGTTGTTAAATCTTGCTTCTTTCATCTTCATCAGCTACCCAGAGTTTATCCTTTCCTTTGTCCTCAAGCCTTTGAATGGGTGATTCATGCATTTTGATCCTCTCGCTTAGATTATTGCAACTCTTTGTATCATGGCATAAATTCCACTACTTTGGCCCGACTTCAGATTGTTCAAAATGCTGCAGCGAGATTATTAACAGGTCTAGGGAAATATGACCATATCACTCCAATCTTAGCATCACTTCATTGGATGCTGGTTCGTTTTAGAGTTGATTTTGAAGTCCTTTCATTTGTTTAGAAATGTTTGAAAAATCTGGCGCCCTCCTACCTCTCTAATTTAATAGTCCTACACAATCCCTCAAGAGCTCACAGATCTGGGACAAAAGAATCTTTAAGTTGTTCCTAGGTACAGATTACAGCACAGGGGATATTTTCAACAGCATTTGCTGTTGCGGGTCCTAAACTTTGAACAGTTTGCCTATCCAAATCATATCCACACCATCCCTTCCTCTTCTTAAGTCTTTGCTAAAAAAAAATTCTCTCTGGCTTTTAATGACCATTAAATGCTGATATATACTCATAATTCAAATGGTGTTATATATTGGCGGAGTTACTGATCGGAAGGTCGGAGGTTCAAGCCCCAGCACTGCCAAGCTTCCACTGTTGGGGCCTTGAGCAAGGCCCTTAACCCTCTCTGCTCCAGGGGCGCTGTATCATGGCTGACCCTGCACTCTGACCCCAGCTTCCTGACATGCTGGGGTATATGAAGAAAATAATTTCACTGTGCTGTAGCGTATATGTGATCGATAAAGACTCATTATCTTTATATGAATCCACTGTCATTCAATATTCACCATTATCACAATTCAAGTCATTTTTTTTATTTAAAGCACAGCTGATTTGGGCCATTCCAACCTGAGACAGATTCAGTAGTATATTATGTTGTGTGTTTAGGCTAACAGCAAAAAAAAAAAAAAAAGCGGCCATAAATAAATTTTCTGTGCAAACATTTTTGTTCCCCTCTGGGGCCTGAGAAGCCAGAGCAGCAGTGACAGGCTCCAGACAATAAATAAACGCCATCACGGTAACCACTGGAGTCATCGGTGTGTATAAAAACATCTGTAAAGGCCTTTGAACTCACCTACTGGAAGATCTTTATATCATGTTCAACATACATTTCTGCCTCTGACCAAATTTGGTTAGACTTCCCCTTGGTGGTCCCATGTTCTCATTTTCAGTTGTGTTTGCTTTAAGTTGTGCTTTAGTTGGCCCTCAAGTCAACACACACAGCGCACCTGTTCTGTTCCCTGCATCCCACAAAACACATAAATCACCCTGACTGTGGTCACTACTAACATTCGCACTCTCAGCCTGGAGGATTTTTTTTTAGCTCTTTAAGACACCAAAAATATCTTCTAGGAAGAAGTCTAGACCATGAAAGTGCATGCACTTATTGACATTTTAGCAGCTCTGGGAGTTCTTTTTAGTCAAATAAAAAAGGAAATTCTGTACATACATACTAGTCTGAATTCATTTATTTTATTGTTCTGCATCCTGATATATTACTTGATTGCTAACATGATTGGGAAATGATCACATTCTTGATATTTGCTCCTCTACTCCTTAGCAGGCCCTTCTGCCAAAAGTGCAAACAAGTGGACCAATATTTATGCGCTGGGTAAACAGCTACTAAAGCTGTATTAGTTCTTAGTATTAGCCTAGCTTTGATTTTTCTTCTGGACATAAGAGTGGCATTAATCTCTGTCCATAAATTCATTGTAATTTAATCTGCTAACGAGCGTTGAGTTGAACTCTGTAAACCGTTTTAAACTATGGAGTAAGAGGGAAGAACCTGGAGCTTATAAGAGCTATGAAACAGCACCAGGGAAAATATTAATACTGTAATACGTGTTCACATTACCTCCAAGTTCCTTCACATTCAGTACTGCTTTCGGGAAAGCCACTGCCTTTATGCTGAAACCTAAAAGAGATGACAGGAAAATGTTTACATTGCAAAATAAATGAAAGCCCATGTTTCTTGACTTTCGTCAGTGTTGGTATAGACCGCACTACAGCTACACATTACATTACAGCATTTGGCAGATGCCCTTTTATCCAGAGTGACTTACAATTATTTCATTTACACAACTGAGCAGTTGAGGGTTAAGGACCTTGCTCAAGGGCCCAACAGTGGGGGCTTGGCAGTGCTGGGAATTGAACTCACAACCTTCTGATCAGAACTCCAACATCTTAACCGCTGAGCGACCACTTCTCTATGAACTTCGAGTTCGTTTCAAAAGCAGAGACATACATGCAGAGACAAGGCGGGCGCACAATCGAGAATGCTTAACGTAACTCAAAACACATGAGGTTGCGCCTCATAAGCTGCCAGTCTGATTTTACACCAGAGTTTATAAGGTGGGTTTCATCAAGTTCAGAGCAGGTTACAGTAAATATGTCATGCAAGACTCACAGTAAAGAGCAGCGGATACAGTAGAATAGATATGATGTTTCTCAACGAAGTTAGCATGTTATAGTTGCTTAGTGACTCGTCTATAACAATATTGGTGAAAGGTGTCCCAGGTTCGATCCTGAGCTTGGGTTATTGTCAGCGTGGAATTTCACCTGTTAACATTTACATTTATTCATTTAGCAGATGCTTTTATCCAAAGCGATTTACAAATGAGAAAATACAAGCAAAAGCTGTTCTCCTAATGTGTTCTCCCCAGTCCTTTGGGGCCTCTAGTTTCCTCCCACCTCCCTAAATATCAGTAGATGGATTGACTACTCTAAATTGACCCTTAATGTGAATGTGTGTGTGCACTGTGCCCTGTGCTGGCCTAATGTTCAATCCAGGGTGTATTCCCATCCCACACCCAGCGTTCCTAAAATAGACTCTGGATCTACCCTGACATGGATCAAGCAGTTACTGAAGATGAACGATTTGTAAAAGCATACAGCATACAGTACACATGATACATGGAGGCACATGAACATTATAAAAAGCTGGAAGAAGTCATGTTGTTTGTCTTAAAATGACAGGCTTTGATGGGTCTACGGAGCTGGAATACACCATCCTGTCGGTAACGTAATCACCATCCTTTGTCATGAGAGAGAAAGTACATGTGGCGAAAGCAGACGTGCCACAACTCATGTGCAAAGTCAAACAGATGAACTCTCTGCATGTCAAGAGACATTCAAATCTGTCAGGAAAAGCAATGCTCTTTAGCATGAGGTGACTAAGCTAATTTTAAGATTTGGAGAGTTGGTAAAGTGTATCAAGGGGCATTTATATCTGGTAAACAAGTCAAGTTTTGAAGCCTGGCTCTATACTGTATGTTACATCTGCAGGATCCTTCATAATTGGGGAACCAGTTCAAAATAAGTAGCTGAGGGTTATAGTGTTTAGTTTATATTACAAGACTGAGACATGGGAAAGGTATGTGTATTAAAGTGTATGTGTATTAAAGTGAGTGTGTTTGTACTGTAGTGGTTCAAAAAAAAAACTGCTAGTGTTTGTCACTGGGGTAGTACCCTCAAGTGTACCCCTTGGGAAAGTAAATACTTTTAATACGGATTTAATGTACAGACTTTCCAATTGCACAGAAATTGTATAATGATATTTAGAAGAAGAAGAAGACTATGATCATTTCACCTATCTTATATAGGTGGTACATGAATAAACTTTATAAGTGAATTGAATAAAATAGTGGAAATATTTCTGATAGTGCGAGTACTGTGGTGAATGATATAAAACTTTACCTGCGGTTGGTACAATGCCATCGAGACCTTCGCTACAGAGCCGTGAAATGAGAGTGCTTTTGCCAGCACCGCTGAGTCCAATACACACCACGTCATACTCTGGTCTAGGAGAGGGAGGACCTTTACAGCACAGCTTTCGGAAACACTGATGAGAAAAAAGACAGGGAGAAACAAATGACAAGGTCAGAAGCAGTTAACAATGATACTGTATATTGTATTGTATGTCAGTGTAAGAGTATGACCATTTTGAGAATTTGGAGATCTCTCTGGTGGAAATATGAAATGTTCTTGTGCAAGTTACATGCAATAACATAATATTTAATGTGATGGGTGTGAGTCATGCAGTTATCTAATCAGCCAATCATGTGGCAGCAGCGCAGTGCAAAAACTCATGCAGATACACGTTAAGAGCTTCAATCAATACTTACATCAAAGATCAGAATGGGGGAAAAATGTGATCTCAGTAACTTTAACCGTGGCATGGTTGTTGGTGCCAGATGGGCTGGTTTGAGTATTTTAGAAACCGCTGATGTCCTGGGATTATCACACACAACAGTCTCTAGACTTTACACAGAGTAGTGTGAAAAACAAAAACACATCCTGTGTGTGAAGGGTCTGCAGGTTGAAAAGCACTGATAATGAGAGAGATTTTTGCATTGCGTTGGTGCCACATGATTGGCTGATTCGAAAACTGCATGAATGTGTACAGTTGTACAGGTGTTCCTAATAAAGTGGATAGTGAATGTACGTTCATTGAGTATTCAAGAAATTAAAACGTATGTGGGATGTCGGCTGATTATCTGCTCCCATTATCATTGTCTAGAGTCCTACAAAAGCACTAACATCAGCATGGTTTCATCAGCTGTGGTCCCTTTGATGGTAAATGTCAAGTATTAACATGTAGACCAGTAGTGAGCTTTATTTCAGAGTAGTGATGGACTAGACAACACGTTTGAATATCTGGAAACCATTTAAACATGAAGATGTTGTCAAAATACTGTGGTGTGAAAAAGTATTTCTTCTGATTTCTTCTGTTTTTGTGTATATCCTAGACTAAATAGTTTTAGCTCTTCAAACAAAATACAATATAAGACAAAGGCAGCCTGTGTAAACACCCAATACAGTTTTTATTTATTTATTTATTTTACTGAAACAAACAAAAAAAAGAGTTGGCCTATCACCTATCACCCATGTGAAAACGTTGTGCCACCTTTAGCAGCAATAACTGCAACCAAACGCTTCTGAAAACTGGAGATCAGTCTTTCACTTACTTCTAGGACTAGGGCTTACTCCTATTCTTTGGATCATTGTCTTGCTGCATAATCCAGTTGCAGTTGAGTTTCAGCGTACGAACTGAAGACCAGACATTCTCCTTTAGGATTTTCTGGTACAGAGCACAATTCATGTTTTCCTCAATTATTGCAAGTTGCCCAGTTCCTGAAGCAGCAAAGCATCCCCACACCATCACACTTCCACCACCATGCTTGATCATAGGAATGAAGTTCTTATTGTAGAATTCTGTGTTTTGTTTATGCCAGATGTAACGGGAACCCTGTCTTTCAAACAGTTCTACTTTCGACTCATCAATCCACAGAACATTCTCCCAAAAGGTTTGAGGATCATCAAGGTGTGTTTTGGCAAAATTCAGACGAGTCTTAATGTTCTTCTGGGTTAGCAGTGGTTTTCACCTCGCCACTCTTCCATGGATGCCATTGTTCCCCAGTGTCTTTCTGATAGTGGATTCATGAACAGTGACCTTTATTGATGTAAGGTTATTTGATGTTGTCCTTGGCTCTTTTTTGACTTCCTGGATGAGTCGTTGCTGTGCTCTTGGAGGAATTTTGGAAGGTCGGCCACTTCTGGGAAGCTTCACTACTGTGCTGAGTTTTTCTAGTTGGAGATAACGGCTCCCACTGTGGTTCTTTGGAGTCCCAGAGCCTTTGAAATCGCTTCATAGCCCTTCCCAGACTGATGTATTTCAATCACCTTCTTCCTCATCATTTCTGGAATTTCTTTCAGCTTTAGTGTGTTACTGGGTAAGACCTTTTAACCAACTTCATGCTGTTGAAAAAGTTCTATTTAAGTGTTGATTTGATTGAACAGGGTTTGCAGTAATCAGGCCTGGTTGTGTCTAGTCCAGCTGAACCCCATTATGAATACAGTTTCATAGATTTGGGGAATTAGAATTAACTACTGGGGCAAATACATTTTAACACAAACCCAGTTGGTATTGGATAACATTTTTGCTTCAATAAATAATGCTATCATATTTTTTTTTAAAAATGTGTTTAGTGAGGTTGCCTTTGTTTTATCTTAGATTTTGTTTTAATTTATGAAACAATTTAGTATGAGATATACACAAAAACAGAAGAAATCAGGATTGGGCAAATATTTTTCACAGCACTGTAGTATAGTATTAGGCTTATGGAATTTCACAGAAACTAATCTTAACTTCACAGACCACCACTTCTCTGTCAGTCTTCCAGTGATTTAGGGAAAAAGATTTCTGACCACAGTGCTAAAAATGACTAGCTTATCATTTTTTTTTACGTTCTGCTTATCAATTTACACAAATGAAACATTCAAAAAAAAAAAAAAAAAAAAGGATATCAGCAAAATAAGGTAGTAAATTTACAAAATCGTCTGTTGGACAGCTTTTGGGACATTCTGTCTTAGAGTGTCATATGATATACACACACTAAATGCAAGCAGACACTTTGACTGACTCACACTTTACCACCACAAAAATTTTTTGAAAGAAATAAAAGAAAGAAGTAAATTTTTAAAACTTTCTTTAAGACTCTTAGTCCACAGACCAGACATCCCAATAAAGGCCATGACTTTAATCTCAATGCAAGCTTCTTCAAAACAACTCAAAGTTGTTTTGACGAATTGATCAAAGCTTTGGTTATTGATCATTTAAATTATTAACGGAAATCTCGTTGTGATGATCAAAAGAGCATTAGACCTTGCATTAAATTTGATGTAAAATCCGTTTAAATAATTTTTAAAACAGCTGCTACATACATGCACTGAAAAATCATTTCTGCATTGATAATATTGCACTGTTTATAAAAAGCAGCTGTGCAGTTGGACCCTCAAGCTGCCTCAGTTACCCAAGTGTCAAACACATGAGTCTCGCTAGAATTGTTCTCCATTGATATGCTGTAACACACTCAGATGTTGATAAGTGAATGATTTTCAGGGACCTTTACACTGTATGCAATTAACAGCATTAGAGAGTCATGAATACAAAATACTAATTGTTTTTCAGTGAGAGCACCACTATAACTCAGGCTTAGGCAAAGAGAGAGAACGAGAGAGAGAGAGAAAGGAGAGCGGTCCTGGTGGCTGGTGACAGTCCTGTCAGTTTATGAATGACTGTAGCTGCGTTTCCATCGAAATTGCCCGGAACAATTAGTCCCAGGAACTTTTTTCAAGGGACCATTTGGTTCCTCCAGACTTTTGTGGTCTGCATTTCCATCACGGTCTAAAGTACAGTGAAGATTAGGCAAATTAGTCCAGTGAAGTATGACTGTAGGCGACAAGCCCTTGGCGAGGATATGAAGCCTCGAAGTATGCTACAATCAACCTGATTATTGACACAAAGTAAGCTGATTTTAATGATGTAATAATGTCAAATGTTTGCTCGGCTCATAAGAACACGTAGCAGGCTCTGATTGGAACCAAAACCTTTGAACAGTAACAAAAGAGTTTGCTGTAACCAAACAGGTGGTCTAATGGGCAGGATTCGACGCTCTCACTGCTGCGGGTCGGGTTTGATTCCGGGTCACGGAATGAAATGTATTTTTTAATCTTTGGATAAAAGTTCATGTTTTAAAAACTTTTTTCTGAAATCTGATAACGACACTGCAACAACAACAACAAGCATGGAGGAGATTCAAGCTGTGCTGCTGTTGATTGTGATGTATTGCTTTGCTAAAGAGGTAATTGAGAAAACGCTGGAGAAGAGATGAGTAGTGGTAGTAAAGCGAATTCAGAATGCTCGTAATGCTAGACTTAAAGTAAGCAAACAGATTTTATCAGCTATTGCTGAGATGACTGAGACTAACGCGCGCACATGAGCTTCTCTCTACACTGTTTTCCTGTTTTCCTGTGTAATACCCAGCTATCGCTTAACCTACGTGATATTTTTAAGTGTACTTTTTCATTGCAGGTCGCCATTTCCAGTTCCTGCTGTGTTTCATCCTCGGCATAAATACTTAATAAGGCCTGAACCTCGTCGTTGGTCCATCAGGCGTATTTTTTAGAAACCCCATTGTGTTGATTCGAATTGCAATAAACAACTGTTGCTGCACACACCACAACAGACTTTTAAAAATGGAGGTTGAAAAAAAAATACTGCGTGCACTCAACCAATCAACATGTTCAGTGCCCAAGTCCCACCCTCCAAAGGTCCTGAACTTTGAAAAAGTACCACCTCTCGTGTAGGGACTTTCTGAGGGGGAAATATTTTACCCGGAACTTAATTTGGACCCTAGTCCTGGCAGTGGAAACACACAGAGTACCTCCAAAAGTCCCTAGTTCCTTGAGAAAGTTCCTGTGGTGGAAATGCGGCTTCTGACTGGAGGCCTGCTGGAAGACGTTAGGAGGCAAACGTAGTGTGAGCCATGAATGAGATCATTATGTGACGATCCCCAAATAAAGAGAGATATCTAACAGACTAGTTTGAGCTAGGCATTTAGTAAAACAGTAGTTATATAACACGAATACTCTATATATTTTTACATTGAGAACTGTAATTCATATACATTACACCAACGCTTAAACTAAAGTTCTTACAACAACAAATCCTCAATACAAACAACATGTGATTGTCTTTTGGTATTTTCTCCCTAAAAAGCACTAATCACTTTCACAGGCTCACACAGCAAATACACCACACGTGATCAGTCAGTAAGGAGCACATGCTTCTGCTTTGTCACACAGCGACCTGGACATCTGGTTCTGTAAGTGCCAGGAGGTCTTGCGACCAAAGATACTAACATTGAATTCACCCCATTCAAACCCCCACAAACGTCCCACCACTTACAGTGCACAAAAGCAGATGATAAATTCACAGCAGTCACTTAAACCGAGTCCTGGAACTCTGACCTTTTGGCCATCAGGTCATCAGACAACAACCACATGCTAGCTGAGCACACGGTTACAAAAATATTCTGAAAACAGTTTCACCCAGTCAGCTTTTAAAAGATCTCAAGAGTCTAAAGGAGCTTTAAAGAGATTTGAGAGGTTTGCAGACCATTATGAATAAAGACATAGCACAATAATAAATATGCGCAATGCTGTTTTTATGAACATTTTAAATAATCATCACAACCCCAGCATTTCAGTGGGAGGCTGCCTAGGTCATCAGCATTTTTGGGGCAGAGCTTGAGAGATAAAGTCTCTGCCATTCATAAATTACACTATGTAACACAGTTTTTGTTCCTGGGTAGTAAGTGTTGTGAAAATGGTTATAAATCACCTCAAACTTTTGTTATTTGTGACCAGGACATTGGTATTTTGAATCTTTACCTACTTCCATTGAGAAAATGGGCAGATTTGTGTCTTTTCATTCACATAAAGTCAGAAAAAAATAGGAAAAACATATTCATGACAATTAACATGTATTTATACAAAAGTTAGCAGTTTTTTTAGATTTACAATTATATTATACATCACTTTCATGAAGCAACCCCTTGTTCTTATTATGTTGTCCTTGGTAGCAGTGTTCAAAGTCCAGTATATCCTGGTGGATGTATTCACCAAGCTCCTTTGAGTACGCTGCCATGTTCTCCTTGAATTTACCAAGATAAACATCAAGGATATGGACTTTTAGAGACATCCTGCAGCACATAGTTTTTCACCAGAGTCTCAGCCAGCTCCACATAGTTTTCGGCTTTGTGATTGCCCAGGAAGACCCGAACCACTACAACAAAGCTTTTCCAAGCAGCTTTCTCCTTCCTAGTGAGCTTCTTGGGGAATTTCTTGTACTCCAGGATTTTCTTTATCTGTGGTTTAATGAAGATACTGGCTTTGAGTATTTTCCTCAGACATCTTGAAGGTAAATGAAGGCTGCCGACCCCTTATCTAGAGCTGTGACAAATTGTTTCATAAGACCCAATATGATGTGCAGTGGTGGAATCAGCACCTTCCGGGGGTACATCGGTGGCTCCCACTTGACACTGTTCCTCCCCACAGAAAACTCTGCATTTTGACATATTCTGTTGTGGCCAGTCCTGCCTTTGGCACCATGCCTTGGTGTCCATGCTTTCCCAAAAACAAAGATAGCAGGAAAAGGTGGTAAAAGGAATGCCACCATTCAGAAGTCTCAGATGACAATGTCTTGACGCTGTAGTAATCCTCTTTGAGGTCAGAAAAAACCAACATATTTTGAAATTTTCCTGTTTCTTTCTGACTTTTTATGACATGTGAACCAAAAGGACACAAATCCGCTTGTTTTCTCAATGGAAATAGGTAAATTTCAAAATGCCAATGTCCTGGTCAGAAAAGTAAAATTTGAAGCGAATAATAGCCATTTTCTTTACTATTTCTGTATAATCAATTAGGAAATAACACTTCCTATCGAGAAATAAAAAATAAATAAATAAAAATCTGTTACATGTTGTAATCTAAGGATCTAGGCAGTGTTGTATCTGACCTTCTCGTTTGATATGATGAAGTTTTCCATGAGGAGATGTTTCTTTCGCATTTTTGGAAGGCGTGTCTGGTGTCAGCGCTTTGCAACAGTCAGCAATAAAGCCGTAACTTTAAGTTTTCCAGCACGGGAAGGTCTTTAGGATGGAGAACATTGCGGTTTCTTGGTAACATAACCAACTGCGTTTAGGCTATATGTCTTATTAGCATCAAGAGAGAGAGAGAAAAAAGACTGGTAAGGGAACGATCATATGTTGTTTTATAATGTACATTAAATGATGTATAGTAAATGATATCTTGTTTCATGGATGTTCCACATCATCTACATGTAACTATAAAAATCACAAAAATATGATGTTGTTAACTAACAAATCATTAATAATTTGTTATTTGTTATTAATAATTTGTCATTTATTATTATCAAAAATATTAATAACCAATTTTTGTGGTATGAGAGGAATAAAAACATTGGGGCATGCGATTATTGGGGAAAAGCATGTCACATCATGTTTTATACCTTACTTACAAAGTAATAATATAATATATAATTGTGTATCTGTCCATTCTGGAAATATCCAGTTACATGCTCTCTACAGTCTTTGCAAAAAGAATTCCATAAGGCATATTTGGATGGTTAAGGGTTATAGCTTTCTAATTGGAGCCATTTTGGAAACACTGTTGTACGCTTCTACGTTTAACCTTAATGGTTGTCCTGAAGAGACAAGCAGAAGAACCCTTAAGGGTGCTTGATGTAACATCAGTGATTTGGGATATATGCAAGATTGAAAAGTATTCATGCACCAATTACATTCTGGAAAACTGAAATCAAATATATTGTAGTTCGTGCTTTTTCCCCTCCGAGTGTAAGTAAAAGTGTCGTGGCTGCAATATTTTGTCCAAAAGAAGACCAAGACATTACCTCACTGATGTTGGAGCAGAAATAAAAGCTAAGTAGTTATACTTAATTAAATTAGGAGGTTTGGGGTATGTACATATTTCATGCTAATATCAGCAATAACACTGCTGTGAAATGTTTTGGGGGTTTTTTTGGGTGGAAAAAGTTTTGTTAAAAAGCACAAAATAAGCCCATAACCCATGTCTCAATTTTTAAAAAGAAAGATATCAAGACATCAACAGCTCATGTAATTAGGAGATCTGGCTGAGGTCCAGGTTCTGGCAGGAAAACAAAGATCTAACGGCACTAGACCTCGCCGCGGCAGATGAGGGAATATAGCCAGGCCAAATCCACTCAGCAATGCTGCAATACTGAATCTTCAAACCTGATCGAACCAACACAGAACAATGCCCCGCTGCAAAAACAACTCATTTGCCTGCCAATTTCTCCTGAATGGAGCCCTCAGTGGAGTGTGGGGAACCTTGTCTGCCCTTCACAATGTGGAAAAAAGGGGTAGCTGTCTAAATTCTCTCAGGAGAAAAGGAATGTGTTTGCACTGCACTGGATCTGGAGATGAGTGGTCATCACCGGTCATGGGGACCACTTCAGGAAGACTGTTGGCATGATGTAAGCAAGACACTTAATCCTCGGAGACTGGGGGGCATACGCCAGTGGGGGGTGCTGTCTTGAGGATAGACGGCCTAACTGCTCATTCTGCTGAGCTGTCTGTCAATAAGAAGCTCTATTTTAGAGGACAGTCTTATATTTGCAGAGCCAATAAACAAGGTAGCAAATGAGAGAGACGCACCACACAGACGAACATGGCTCACATTTCACCCCTTTGCCCTCGGAGAAATAGAGTGAAGTGTTTGCGTTGAGGCAGCGTTGCCATCCCCCTCCAAATATCTCACTAACCCTTCGCTGGGGCTTTGTCTGTGCTTTGACAGTTGCATTCTTGGGCCCCTGCTCTCACGAAGGGAGCCAGTGATGTTTCCATCATCTCATTCCTGATGCCTCAATAATCTACTGGGAAATTGAAAATATTAGAAAAACAATCTTGTTCCACTTATTTTTGAATGTCATTCCCCATCCATTTGTAAGGCTATGAATGAATTCCTCTTATGATCAATGGTGGAACGCATTTCCCTCATAAATCTTATTGTGTCACACAAACAATGACTAATAACACAATATCATTAAACAGTTAGCTAATCAAAGCAGCATGGCTTATAAGTATGTTTGTCTTAAAGACAGATGTGAGCAAAGAATACCATTTGGTAGGCAGCACAAGCCTTGGCAACATACAGCCACTGCTTAAATCAATCCACATTAACTGAGTTCATCTTTCACAGATCTGGAGACATAAGTATATCAAAAATCAAAGACATAATTGTATGTCAGGTCCACATGCTGAACACTAAGAATGTTCATTTAATGAAAATGTTCTGGGACTTTGAAAATAATGACCAGTAAATACAAACCCATAGCCCAAGCCCATAGCTTGGAAAATGTTTAATTCTGATTACTTTCTATAATCATATTCAATTCAACTGTGATTTTGTAGTCAAGAATCCACACAAAATTCCAAAAAAAAAAAAACTATAATGAAAATATTATACCGTACGCATGCTGTTATGGGAAAATTATCAACAATGGGGTGGTGTGATGCAGCCCAACACATAAAGTGAAGAAGTCATACTTTTTATCCGTTTATACATGCATTTAATGTTGTGGAACATCCGTGATAGTTCCTGTTGTCGCTTAAATTATAAACACAGCTTGTCATGTTACCAGGAAGCCACAATTTCCACTATCCTGTAGACTCCCATGGCAGAAAACTTATTGATTATTTAAAGCACTACATACAACATACAACACTCATTTTCCAACAAGTAGAATTTTTAATTTATTAATTAACATGTTGCACTTTTTATTAGTTTATATTTACATTTAATGTCATGCACCATCCAGGAAACATTAGTTCCTATGATCACTTACAACATAGCAGCTATAAACAGTCATTCCTTCACCAGCCTCTATTATCTCTCTGTCTTGAAGCCAATAAGACAATGCAAAGCTAATGCAAAGTCCTCAGTCCTCTGTCTGGAAATTGACTGACTGTTACAATGCGCTGACACTAGTTGTTAATATGGAGTTGTTACTATAGAGACAATAACGTACTTGAATGAGCTACTATGAGGATGAGAATTAGAACCACTGTCAGACCCGTGCTGTTATCAGTTCATTCGGATTTGAGACTTGCTCTGGTATAAGTAAGGACTAACACATGGCAGGTCATGCTATTATCCCTCACTTTCTCTTGAAGTTAATGAGACAAAAATAGTGAAGCTTCTGCTGCCATGGGAAAGTCCTTTAACGTAAGCAGCTTTACCTCAGGCTGTTAAAAAGTGCTGACATTGGAGACTCCTTCCATAAACACAAGATACAAGATAACTTTATTGGCCATGTGCAGTGAGTGCACTGAAGTTCTTACTCATTTCTTCCAACCTGGTTACTGACAGAACAACACAGATAGTACAACACAGGACACAACACAGCATGTAGTGCAATTAATCAATGTCAGAATGCAAACATCAAACAAACAGCATTAAAACACTATGAATAATAACATAAATCAAATGTTAAATAAGGTGCAGTGTTATAGTGGGAAGCAGTGTAATTAGTAAACTGTCCAATAGCATTCAATATAATAATTCAGCAAAAAAAAATTATACTTAAAATTAATTTTTAAAAATAAGATGAAACTTAAAATCAAATATCCTTACAGAATTGTTACCATATCAACAATTATATGTTTATTAATTCTTTAATTATTAGGCTTTCATTTTGTGGAGCGTCCAACATAAAAGTCCACGTGAATTAGCTGTTACTATAGAAATGGTAATGTAATATAACAAGCTCATTATACTGTGCACTGGTATAGTACAGTATCATGACAGTTTATTAGTCGTGGAATACCCTTCTTGCAACAAAGTATGGTCAATTTTTGCCAATGTACATTAATTTATTTTTTTTTTCAATGGAAATGAACACAAAATTAAGCATATTTCATACAATCTGTTTTCTTTTAAAAAAAAATGAGTATGTACAGTAGGATAGTAACAAATATTTACAACAAAAAAGGATGTTCTTAAAGACTAAGCACGTTTGTATTTGAACATACAGTTATAAGCATGTAATAAGTGCATATAGTTATCATTGTAAATGAATGTGTATGAAATTGTATGCCCTCCAAATACATTCTCAATACAAATAACTGTCCTAAACCTCTGCTCAAATTGCAGTTAATTTTCTACACTACACTCAAAATAAATATGCTAGAAGTTCTTTAGAGTGAGGTCTTAAAATAGATGTGTGTTTTTTGTTGTTGTTGTTTTGTTCCCTTTTGAATGAAGGGATCTTTAACCAACTTAAAGAAACTTCCCACCCTAAAGCTTTCCATCATGTGGAATAATCTTTTGTTGTGGAAAATAGTTAAGCCGTTATAGTTGTTGGCGTCAAATTGTCTTTCTCTGGAATCATGTTAAAAGTGTAGTATTCAAATCAGGGGGAGGATCTTTAAAGGTCCAATGGCTAATCAGGGGTTTTTCCCTTCCTAAAAAGGTTCTCCGGGTTTTTTATTTAACTAAAGCTGTCATTTGTATAAATAATTCTGCTTCAAGGAAATCTATTTGTCTATGACGTAATGCATTGGCTGAGCTTGCACAAACATTAATTAAACTAATTATACTAAAATGCCATTAGATATTTCACTAGGACCAGATTTAATGTGTCTGGAAAAGTGTCCAATGAGACTACTTGCTGCTACAGTGCAGAAGAATGGGCATAAATACAAGCGCATAATCAATGCCCAAAACAAATATCAAATGCACATCATCTGTTTCAGCACAGTTATCATTATAAGGTGGCTTTCCAAGGTTATTCAGGCATTTTTTTGTTTTCAATTGTTTTTCTGGATGATTAAAGGAGAAGCCGGCGGGATTGAAGAAGGAAGGCTGGGGGGAGGGGAGCAGAGAATAGTCGCAGACACAGCAACACAGACAGCAGGGAGGACCCAGGCGAGCCAACATAGACCTGGCATTCCCTCACTGAGCACACTCGTTCCAGCCGTGACCCTTCCCTGCCCAGACGACCGCTAGCAACACTTGTCTGCATGGCTCTCGGGTGACCTTTGAAATGACAGTCCTTTATATGGGTGTCCAGATGGAGCAGAGCAGCAACAGTGCTAACTGATACATGTGTAACACACACCAGTCATAACACAGCCCCCGACTGCACAGCAATCCATAGTGAGAAGCTGCTGCTGTCTCGGTTGAGAAAAGGGGGGGTTCGTGGGACCTTCATTCATCTTTTCCCCGCAGTTCATGTTGATGTTTGTGGCTTAGAGAGAGGACTGACAGCCTTACAGGGGGCAGATGCAGCTTGATAGGGCCTGGTATAAAGGAATTTGTGCCAGGGAGGTGGCATGCCACATTTAGAGAGGATGAAAAATAAATGCTGGCGAGACTGTTGTGTCCACCCTTTTGTTGTCGCCATACCAACCACAGACTGGTTACTCAACTGTCATGCCTGTTGTGCAAACCCTGCAAGGGCAGAATCCATTGAAGTCTTCTCATATTTGTCAGAAAGGTTTTATTTTATTCGCACACAGAGCTGTCAGACATTCCCTTTCTCACATTGTGTGAGCATCCAACACAGATGTTTTCTGTGTATCCAATAAAAATATGAGAATTGAAGAAGTATCCAATTTAAAAGTATTGTTAAAGGATTACAAAATCTTGATCCTTGTCAGATGTGAACTTACAGTCATGCTTGCCATTGTCTCTGCGGGAATCCCTGTACCACAGCCAATTCCCTGTGTCTGTTTCCAGGCTTGTGACCCATGTGTTTTGTGTGAGGCCATGCTGTAGGTCCAGACAGCCACAGCAACAGTACACTTCACTATGTTAGGCCACAGCACCCCCTAGCTATCTTTCAAAGTATCAAGCTCAAGTCAGTACTGGAAACTTTATCTAATAAAACAAACAGTAAAAATCCAAATGATTTCCACAGTGATAGATACATCAGTAAGGGAGCTCTACCAAAACCCAGGAATTCCCTTTAAGTATTTCTAAACGTACATTTTAACTGCAAATGTGGAAAGGAGGGTGATATTTTTGCGGGACATTAGGGCTACAATTTTTTAGCTATAAAGGGACAGTATATAGTGTTTTTCAGGACGATAAAATATTTGCATGTCTTCATCATGATAAACCTCTTGCATGCACATGGCTATAAATTACCTTTGGACAAGGAAGTTTCTAGCATGCTTTTTTTTCCAACCTTACATAGTGTTTGCATTACACTTGGTGAGAGAATCAAACATATTTTATTTATAGAACACTACACTTGCTATAAGATATAGATACTTTTTTAAATTGTTCTGTACTTTAAGAAAATGTGTCATTTTTAACTGCATTAACTGTATCTGTTAAAATAACCCATTGTGTTAGCTTGTGCAGTCTTTTTTTTTTTTCCTTCTAATCGATTCCCATTAAAAACTTTATGAAGGCATGTGAATATACTATTTGTTTGCACACATCATTCCATGATTTATAATTTCTAGATTGTTTTACTTTGGTGTAGATGTCCACAAATTGGTGTAGATGGCCAAAATTATGGTGTGTCGCAGTGGCAAAATGCTTTCCAATGGAAAAAGCAAACTCTGCTTGTAAAATCACAGAAATGACTATCCAGGTATGACTCAAATTAATTGAGCAGTCTTGGATTTGATCAAAAACAGTTGATGTTTTGGGATAATAACAGTGCAGCATTCTGTAGATATCAAATAAAATCAAAGGACAGCACTTGTAAAGGATTTCCATAGGTCGTCATATAAAACAAATGCTGACTAAATAGAGCTGTAGCATCGGTCATTCTTCCTGACTGCTCAGTGAAATTAGAGAGGTCATGAGCTACAGTTCTGTTGCATTTTCTCAGTGCATTTATATTTATATTCTGTATATTTTACATGAATGGAGACAGGATGACACTTTATATTTCTAATGTCTAATTAGCAATATAGGAGTTTTCTGTGGGTATGTGTTACAGGTCAACTTCAAGTCTTTCTGATTGATCAGCTTTGCAGTGGTGTGCTGTGAATGTGGACCGCAATGTATGTTGGAAAAGCATGAACATTTGAATAGCAAAGTCAACAACTTACATTGTCGTTAAATCAAAAGAGAAAACATAAAGCTCGGTTATCAGAAGGAACAGCCAAATCAGACAAGACAATCTGATTTTTTTTTTTTAATTCAGAAAAAGTAAAGAAAAAAGCACAATGTAAAGAAAGCTTGAAAACAACTTTCCCTCAAATCACATTCAGTGAGAATATTACCACTTCACCAAGAATACCACCAGCAATAAATACCAAGAACCACCAGCAATATGAAAGTCAGAATTTACTATACAGTACAAACATGACTTAGTAGTGTAATGGACAGAGAAGGCAAACTATTAACAGAGGGATAGCAAGGTGAGATTCTGTAAAATGGAAATTTTTGACATTCAAATGTTTACCCTTTCATCTGTGAACGAGAACTGGTTAGCATGTCTTCACTTACAAATTAAACAACTATGGAATGACATTCAACGGTACAGTTGCACTAGCCAAATCATTTCATTACTCAATAACACAACACACCCTTTTTTAAATCTCTGTAAAAAAAAAAAAAAAAAATTATCCGATCACAAATAATCTAGACTGCTGTATATACAACAGAGTAGGTGATTTTTAAGACAATGCTAGTCTATACTATAACTACAGCACACCATAAACTGTAAGGCTTTATGTAAAGTTAGTTTGTCTGCTAACAGTAATAGGCACAGTTTGTATTTAAGCTAGTTAGACATTTTTTTATTAAACAATAGAGCATCAGTACATTTTTACAAATCATTCAATCATTCATCTTCAGTGACCACTTTATCCTGGTTAGGGTTACGGAGGATCCAGAGCCTATCCTGGTAACAAGGCTGGAGAATTCACCCCAGATAATACAATGACAAGATATGCTTTTTAAAATTTATTTTATCTTGGTAACTTAAATATAAGAACCATTTTATCCAGGTCAGGGTCCTGGGAACATTAGGCATAAGGTGGGAATACACACTGAATGGGATGCTAGTCCATCCCAGGTTACCATACACCCATTCATACATTAATTCACACCTAAGGGCAATTTAGCATAGCCTGGTATGTTTTTGGGAGTGGTAGGAAAACCAGAGAAGCAAGAAGAAACACAGAGAAACATGGACATAAGGAGAACATGCGCCACTCACAATGGCCTTCTTCCAAAACATATAATAATAATATACTACTCACTATTAGTAGTTCTGTCAGACACCTCAGACCTGGTCAGTTATGCTGCCTTTCTAAGAAATCGCCATGATTTCTAATGCTTTAGGTGAACAGAGAGTTAAGGTGCATTCTGGGGATACTACTTATAGTGTAGTATCACAGAGGATGGTTCAAATTTGATAAGAAAAATCAACAAAATGACTGAATCTCGGAAGGGTGTGAGACATTATTATTTATTATAATAACCTTCCCAACAACCGCAATTGGCTGTGACCTTTTTCTTAACATCATAGTAATGGCTGCTCATCTGTCAGATGTAAGATCAGAGCTTAAGAGCAGCCTTGGAAAAACATTTGGACTAAGAATGGACTGGAGTATCAGTCAAAAGGTGATTCCCACCGAGTCCCCATGCATAGATCAGGTTACCACTGGCTAGCCACATGAAAGAGCCCCAGTAATCCACATACACAGGCGTCTGCAACTCCTCCTCAAGCCCCTCATCATAGCTTCATCGCCCCTTTCCCCAAAAACAAGAGCAGTACCAGACACAACCCATGTTACATAAATTTCAGCCTCGTCATGGAGGATTATCAAACCCTATGTATGACCTAGCTTGGTTCGCTCAGGCTACCCAGACAGTTGTTTTCTCTCCAGAGTCGTTTCGTTTGGCTGTAGCCCCCGGGGCCACTGAAGGGTGTGGGGAGGTGATCAGACCCCCAAATAGTACAAGAGGGGGGTGCAGCTGTAAATCTTGATGTCACCAATGGGTAGGCAGTTGCAAACCATTATCATAAATCTGACAAACGCTAATTTGATGGGAGGCTGTATCTGTCTGGACTGGCTGGTCTAGACGGCCTATTGAGAGATCCTATAGCAGGGGGAACTGTTTGTTCCCTCACCGTGACCATCTGGATATAGCAATAAGCAGTAAGCTGCACAGTTCACAGACTGAACAAAGTGGGCCATTTCCATTGCCATTGTGAAGGGTAAGTTCCTTCAATGACTCTTCTACACAATATACTTTACACTGGACATTCCAGACTGAATAACTCAAGTCCATTTTTATTTCTGTTTTTGATAAATACTGATTTTTAAAAGCCAGTTTTTGTAGCACAGTTAAAAGAAGTCATATAGTCAAAAAGTCATATAGACAAAGAAGTCAAAAAACTTCACATGACTATAGATAGATAGATAGATAGATAGATAGATAGATAGATAGATAGATAGATAGATAGATAGATAGATATAGTCATGTAAAAAAATAAGTTTTTTGACATATTTGGACAAGCAAACATTTGCTCATCTTTGTAACAGTGCCTGTTAATAAAAGTATTACACTTTATCAAATGACACAAATTTGACATTTTGTAGTAATTTTCACAATTTTAATTAACAAAAAAAAAAACAGATCAGTCATATGGAAAAAGTAAGTACACCCCTACATTTATCACACCTTCAAATCCATATAATTTGAAACAGGTGTGCAAGATTGGGTGATAGAGATTAGAACCTGTTTAGGGAGTGCAGGTGGGACCCGTCTTATTTATACCCCTCTCATATCTAGTGTCAAAAAAGCCAAAAATTTCCATGGGGTGTACACATGAAATTTTTCACATGACTGTATATTAGCATTGGCGATGTACTCAGGATGAGCCGGATGTAAAACTAATTTTAGGCCTTATATTCAAGCTGATGTTAAGAGGGGCTGGAAAATGTCACTCAAAAAGCAGAGTGAGTCTATCCAGAAGAGTTGAAGTGAGGCATGTCAGTGACGGGTCCAAGAATATTGGCAGCTCTACCATTCACCACATGGCCCTCTGGGACCGATTCACACCATCTTTCAAGTAGGTTGCTGTCCAAAAGTTTATCTTCAGCCACACTGAGAATTTTTCTGTACTTATTAACCTTTGCACTATGGTTTCTTGCTCCCTGTAATAATTACTCCCATGTTAACTAAAATAGCACCAAGAAAGTCTTTACTTCCTTACTACTTTGACTGTTTTTCCAATCTGACAGCAAAACAAAGGATGGTTAACCTACTGTGAAATGTTTTTGTTGGCACTCATTCTCACACAAATGTTGGGTAATCCTGTCCTTCTGCATAATTGGTCAGGAAAGAAAGAAATGGCGACATGAGAAATATGATCTGAACAGCACTTCCTGCAGAGCTTTTGAGAGAATATCAGGACCCACATTGTCTTCCCTGGCGAAATAAAGAGTAAACATTTATCCATCTGAAGATTATTCCGGAGCAAATTGAACTTCTTCACCATGTTAACAGTATACAAGAAACAGGATTAAGGGTTGGGGTTTTTTTCTGTTTCTTCCTCTTTAGTCCCACTGCAACATTTATACACAAAAGCCACCTTACAGGGAGTTAGAGAGGAGCAATGGGGTGGAACAGGAGTTTGGAGAAGTATGCATTTTGGGAATATAAGTCTCATCACTGGAAGGGATGACTAGTCTGAGAATATTAGCATAAGGCTGCCAAAATTTTGGTTTTCGACACACTAAGTAAACAAAAAGATATTTTGTGCACCAACATAGAGGATAAAAGCCGGAGGGCCTCCTTTTGAATGAATGAATGTAAGAAGGCCAACAGGGTGTGGGGTACCCTAAAATCAAGATATGGCAGAGGGTACCCACTATATCATCCATTACAATTTTTTTTTACAGACCATCAGTTCTGCGGTTTTAAAAAATTAAAAATTGGAACAAATCTATTTTCCAGGATCGAAGTATGGGAACATTTTTTTAAACCAAACAGCCCCTCCCTAACTGGCATCTCAAGGCCCCACAGAGATAAGATGAGTAATCTCTGAACAATAAATTTGTTTTTGTACATACTACAGTATCCAGGAATTGTGTTGTCATGGTACAGTGTGTTCAAGGTTATTTTTTCCCATCAATGATGGCAGTTCATAAACAATTTGATTTCTTGATGTATATCAACACTCAAACTAATTAAAGCTAAAAGCTTGCCATGATCATTCAAGACACAATAAATTACAGTGTCAGCATTTACTGATAAACATTGCATAAACACATATCTTGCTTGTGGGAAAAAAATTCCCAACAATTTCTAACATGCTTTTTCAGCAAATTTCAAAGGCAGCCAATATACCCAACATGTTAACCTTTGCAATTCAAGAGAATGCTTATTCCCAGGGACTTCATTGTACATAGTTCGGCAACTTGAATGGGCCTTCATTAGAGAGAGTTTGTGTCAACAGTTTATTATGCAAATAGCCATAGCCCCTTCATGTGCTGGCAGGTTCCAGCCATCCCCCTTCACCCTTCATTGCCACACCACAAAAAACACACCCCACACACTATACTGTTGGAATATTTAACAAACATCCTCTATGCATCTCTCTCACTGTGGGTATGTTCAATCCGAATACAAAATCACCTTCAGGAGGGAAGAATCTATAATGGCAGTCATTGTGGTCTCTAAGCTCCAAGCAGTCTTTTTCCATCAAAGAACCTCCGGAAGGTTCTTGCTGGGTGCAGCTGAATGCCCACTTAGTCCCCATCCCAACCCCCATGTTAGGGTAAAGGTTGAACCCATCCAAGGGACCCCACACCAAAATAGTCAATTAGGCAAAAATGCATGACAATGAATTTCAGCATTGTTTCAATGATGGTAATGAGAGCCTTTCATGTCCCTATGACACATCTGATGTCTGCGCATGTTTGAAAGACCACAAGGTTAATGAGAACACATTGCCTCTCATTGCCAGTGCTACCAAACATCTTTGGCACTCTTTGCATCTGTTAATGTTTTCCAAATATAATTTCCCAACATTTGTAAGTAATCACAGATTCTGACAAAAATATATCTAAACGTTACTCAATATAATATGCTTGATCCTATACTGTAAAGTCCATCACTACTTTGGGTTTCATTTGTCAGAGCACCTCAGAAGATGGCTACCACCACAACACAAAGTATGCTTAATTGTTTTACTGTAATAGTTTATCACTACTTTGTTTGTTTGGGAATGCAGCTTGTCATGTTACTGAGAAACTGCAGAGTGCAAAGCCATTTGTCCTGAAACTTTCTTGTGCTGACACTGGAGACTCCTTCAAAAAATGCAGAATAAATGTCTCCTCACAGAAAGCTTTACCATGGCAACAATCACAAGGTTTTTTTAATCCATTTACGTGCACCATGTAGCCATACAAGTCCCTGTGTACTATATGATAATATATTGGAAAGATGAAACTACCAGCAGAGCTCCTATTATGGGAAATAAATCAATACTTTCCTTCTGACCAACTGAGAATCAAGCATTCAGTAGTGCTGTGGTATACATATGAAATCATAGCACAAAAGCTGCTGGCTCAAAGTAAGATGTTTACATCTCCACAACTATTCCAGTCATTCCTACAACCAGTTTTGGGATGAAACCCAAGCTAATCGCGCCTTACTTTATTATAACTCCTCTGTAGTGTGAGATAGACAGTGACAAAGTTTGCAAACAGAATTCAGTGACAAAAACAAACGAGATCACAATAAGTCATTAACTATACAAATTTTTCCCTTTCATTATAAAAATCGGTATGAGTGGAACGTTCTAGATAGCTCACAATGCTGAGTGTAAGGTTCTACAAGAGGCAAGAAATTCATAAGAAAATGTTAAACAGGCCAGCATCCCTGCATTGCTCTAACACACCTGATCCATGTGCAGGAAGGGACTGCTCCATGTGTTTGTACTCCCAAACACATTCCATATTGCCAGAGGAAACATGAATTCAGGATGTAAGAGTTGTGGACATACATAAGGAATTACTGCAAATCAGAACATTCCCGGTGCATCTGCTGTTGCCCGCGAGGTTGAAATCATCTGGAGTCAAACTACAGGCAATTACCTAGAGCCATTACCTTGTGAATGCCTACTGTCAGTTGATGAACAACGGATTATCCTCACACTAGTTTTGCCTGACTTCAAATCTCTTCAGTAGTGTCCATGAGCACGGTGTACAAGGTGACAACAAATCAGTGTTTTCCAGTATTCTAGATGTATATGGTCAAGGGTTGGGTCTGTGTCTACTGTTCTACAGCACAGGAGCTATCTTCGCTTGCCTCTGGTGGCAGACACTGTTGTGCCCTAAGTGTTATCTTCATTAGAGAAGGTTTTCTTAGGTCTATGCCCATTTAACTCTGGAGGCAGTGCTCACCCACTATAAACACTTACATTGTGAAGCATTTGTACAGGATGAGTGTTTTGTCATGTGATCACTGCCATTGCGTTCAGAGGTTAAATCAGGTAGTGTAAGCAGCAGTAAGATCACCGGCAGGTAAGCAGCATTAAGATCACTAAGCTGATGTCATACGGCTTAGACAATGCTGCATTTAATAATACTCCAGTAATAGTTAATAATGAGTCAAAACTTTAAAAAGTCTTTAATTTGTGAATCCATCTGATGCCTAAAACATGTTTTTTCTTTGTTGACATCCATTATACATGATGCAAAATGTACATTTTTGTTCAACAGGAAGTTGCATCATCCAAATTTCTTTAAGATCACAGGAAGAAGAAAATGACATCATTCTTTTTTTCTTCTTCTTTATTTTCATTGATGTTGATGCTCATTGATGAGGTCACAACAGAGCTTATATAGATATAAGATATATCTATATAAGACATATATATATATGTTAGTATATGCTAGTATTTTGTGTATTTGCTAATCATGTGCTAACTTTCAACGCAAAATGCAGCCATTGCAGGAAAGAACCCTTGAACCATTTTCAAATGGTTTAAGACATCTTCTTGTAGATTGAGTGTTTGGGGCGGACGGGGGGTATTTTAGACATTAAAAAAAAAAATTATGTGAAATAGTAAAAAAAACATATACTTCATTAGAATTAAATTGACTACTTACAGTTTGTGGGATTCCTCTGCTTGAATATTGCTGAAATTTACACATCCTTCCACAGAGCCTACTCTCTATTGTGCCGCCTTTAAGAAGCAGTCATGGTTGACATGTGTTGAATAAACTGTAAAGCTTGGACTGAAATTCTCACTGGAAAAATGTTCTTCACCTACTCACATCTGGATCCTTTGGAAGGCTACGCAAAGATGCATTTTCTTCCCACTAGGCAAACCGTTTGAACACCTGTTTCAGGTGTGAACATGTCAACCAGGGGTTCCCAATCTTTTCCAGGGCAAGGCCCCCCAAAAGGCATTAAAATTTTACAGAGCCCCCCCTTTTGCAAGATGTTTTTAAAACACATTAAAAATACAGACTTCTGAATATATCCAACTTTTTTTATTATTAATAATTACATCTTACATCTTTACATTACATTACATTAGGAATTGAATGTGTGTGTGTGTGTGTGTGTGTGTGTGTGTGTGTGTGTGTGTGTGTGTGTGTGTGTGTGTGTGTGTGTGTGTGTGTGTGCTTGTGTGTGTGTGTGTGTGTGTGTGTGTGTGTGTGTGTGTGTGTGTGTGTGTGTGTGTGTGCTTGTGTGCTTGTGTGTGTGCGTGTGTGTGTGGTTGTCTGAGAGTGAGAAAGAGAAAACATACATTTGTTTATTTTTCACACCAAATTGTTGAGGCCCCCCGGGCGCCCCCTGGCGGCCCCCACTTTGAAAACCACTTATGTAAACTACAAAATCTGGACCATGTAGTGAGGAGAGCCCTGAGGACTGGGTTGGAAAATACTGTTCAACATTAACAATTATGTAATAGTATTCAAACCAGACCCAGACCTCCACTGCTGAGCCCATCCATCATCACGTAAACAAATAAACACAATAAATGCCATACACCAAAGACAAGACTTATTCAGGCAGCAAAAATCACAACTATTATTAAGGTTGACTCTTTTTCTTTTACTTAACTTTTTTAAGTTGTCTTCTTTTATTTAAAGTTGACTTTTTAATTAAAAGTTGACTTTTTAAGTTGACTTTTTCAAAGTAGAGTGTATTCATTTAAATCTGACTTATTTTTTAAGTTGACTTCTTTTATTCAATGTTGACTTTTTAATTTAAAGTTGACTTTTTATCTTTAAAGTTGACTTTTTTAATTTAAAGTTGACTTATTTAAAACTGACTTTTTTCAAAGTAGACTGTATTTTTTTTAAAGTTGACTTTTTAAAGTAAACTGTATTCATTTAATTTTGACTTCTTTTTAAGTCATCTTCTTTTATTTAAATTTTGGGCCCTTTTGCTTAAAGTTGAGTTTTTTATTTAAAGTTAAATTTTAATTCTTTTACTTAAAATTGACTTCTTTTTTTATTCCAAGTTAAGTTTCAGACAAATCAAGTTTCTTTTATTTAAAATGTACTTCTGTTTTTTAAGATGAATCATTATATTTAAAGTTGATGTTTCTAAGTTGACTTATAAAGCTGACTCTTTTTATTTATAGTTTACTTTTTTTTAAAAAAAATTTTAAAAGATTTTTTTTTTAAAAATTAGGGTTACATAATATACTACATTAAAATTAAAGTAATTAAAATTGCTAGTCCAATTTTACCCTAAATAGCCTAAGACATCTGTGGAGATTTAAATCATAGTGTGAATGCGTTTCATGATCACTTGCATACCACTTATTAAATCACTAATAAACATGTTTCTAGCTAAAACGTTCCGTTCTACCTAGAAATATTTTCATGTTCCCATGTTCTTTTCCTCTGGCAGGACACCGACTGTTTGTCTGCATCCAAGACTTTATTATTTATAAATGACCATGGAATCTTGTGTCCTTCCATTTGCTGGTCTCTTTGGTGTTTATACAACAGATTTGAATTTGAATTCATTTGTTTGTTATTTCATTTTCATCGATTCCTCTCGGATCCAAAGTATCTAACTGAAAACAATCTCATTGCTTACAAGATAGTAAATTCAAACCAGATATGGGCGTGCAGTGCCAAGCCCACCCATCATCAAAGCACATGCATAGATGCATAAAGAGGCATGCATCATAGGCAACATGCTTTCAGAAGACAAAAGGAAATTCATTAATACATGATTCAGAAGTACAGACTGTATTATGGGTTTAATCACTTTCAGGCTGAGCCTACTGGTAATATTATTACTTTGGCAGCATACAAAGAGGAGGCATGACTTAAAATCATTGTGCCAAATATTCCCAGATACATAATAACACTATGAGCTAGAGGAGATGTTTATTGCAGCCCTCATGTTTAGATGTGGCTGTTTTGATTATCACACAGTGGTTTCTGAATATTTGTATCACTACTTATACACAGAGCTGTTGAATTCTCGAATATGATTGCTCAGAAAGTGTTGATTAATTTTATACAGTGTTGTGAAAAAGTATTTGTCTGATTTCTGTCTGAAAAAGTATTTGTCTGATTTCTTCTGTATTTGTATATATCTCATAATAAATAGTTTTAGATCTTCAAATGAAATGCAAGGTAAAACAAAGGCAATCTGAATAAACACACAATACAGTTTTTGTTTCTTGTTTTTTTTTAATTGAAGCAAAAAAGTTATCCAACACCTATCACCCATGTGAAAAACTAACTGCCCCTTTAAACTTAAAAACTGGTTGTGCCACCTTTAGCAGCAATAACTGCAACCAAACGCTTCCGACTAGGACTTACTCCTATGCTTTGGATCATTGTCTTGCTGCATAATCCAGTTGCAGTTGAGTTTCAACTTACGAACTGAAGACCGGATATTCTCCTTTAGGATTTTCTGGTAGAGAACAGAATTCAACTTCCCCTCAATTATTGCAAGTTGCCCAGTTCCTGAAGCAGCAAAGCATCCCCACACCATCACACTTCCACCACCATGTTTGACCATAGGTACGTTGTTCTTTTAGTAGAATTCTGTGTTTGGTTTACGACAGATGTAACGGGAACCCTGTCTTTCAAACAGTTCTACTTTCGACTCATCAATCCACAGAACATTCTCCCAAAAGGTTTGGCATCATCAAGGTGTGTTTTGGCAAAATTCAGACGAGCATTAATGTTCTTCTGGGTTAGCAGTGGTTTTCACCTCGCCACTTTTCCATGGATGCCATTTTTGCCCTCCACTTTCTGATAGTGGAGTCATGAACAGTGCCCTTTATTGATGCAAGAGAGGCCTGTAGGTCCTTTGATGTTGTCCTTGGCTCTTTTGTGACTTCCTAGATGAGTCATTGCTGTTGCTGTGCTCTTGGAGGAATTTTGGAAGTTCAGCCACTTCTGGGAAGGTTCACTACTGTGCGAGTTTTTCCATTTGGAGATAATGGCTCTCACTGTGGTTCTTTGGAGTCCCAGAGGCTTTGAAATCGCTTCATAACCCTTCCTAGAGGGATGTATTTCAATCACCTTCTTCCTCATCATTTCTGGAATTTCTTTCAGCTTTGACATAGTGTGTTACTGGGTAAGACCTTTTAACCAACTTCATGCTGTTGAAAAAGTTCTATTTAAGTGTTGATTTGATTGAACAGGGTTTGCAGTAATCAGGCCTGGTTGTGTCTAGTCCAGCTGAACCCCATTATGAATACAGTTTCATAGACTTGGGGAATTAGTAACTACGGGGGCAAATACATTTTCACACTGGTCCAGTTGGTATCGGATTGAACTTTTTTGCTTCAATAAATAACATTATCATTTAAAAATTGTATTTTGTGTTTACTCAGGTTGCCTTTGTTTTATATTAGATTTTGTTTTCATTTCTGAAACAATTTAATATGAGATACAGCTACATGAGTACCTGCTTGGGTTGGGAATATATTTGATGAAACAGTGCCACACAGCGGTGAAACGTGAAACAGCGCTTTGGTAATTAAAAGGAATTTGGGGAATTCAAACTTCTACCCTTTATCCAAAAACAAAACCCTGAAAGTTGACTTCTGAATTCTCTTGCGTTAATGGGAGAAACTTCACCTACTTTCTTTTATATGCAATGCTTCCTGTGTATTTTACTAATGAATGGTTTACAGTTCTGATTTTTTTTTAAATGGTCTCAAAGGTTCGTTGGATAGATTAGGGTTTGCTTGAAATCGTCTCTGATAGGGAACCCCTCTATTGTTGCCTAGAATCTTTATGAATCTTTAGAAATTCCACCAGAGGGACAAACTGAAAAACCCTTATGACCTTTAATTTGCTAGAACAAAATACACTTATGTTTCTTACTATATACACTTTTGTATATAGAGTGTATATGATGTAAAAATGTACAAATTCACATCAGGCAAGCTATATATCCATCCTCAACACTGCAAATAATACTGCAACAATAGTTTTAGTAGCGTGACAGGTATTAAGCTCAATTACCGCCTTTATATGAAAGGTTCCATATGGTTCCTCTTCAAACCATCTATTAATCCATACTTAATCCAATTAATCTGCACTGGACTTTTATAGACTATTATTCCTGGCATGTAATTCTGTGCCCTCTATATACATGGTTCTAGAAATGGAGTCTGGAGACCCCCAGGGATCTGGGTTGGGATTTTCTATAGTGTTACAGGGGTGGAAACCTCAACCTTCCAAACGTTTATTATCCATATAGGTAATGTCAACCAGAATCAAACTAGAAAATAGCGTTTTGTGGGTATAAAGTTCAGGGGGGAAAACTCGGTCTACAGTAAAATATTGCTGTACACATTTAAATAATGTTAAAGGTGCCCTGGCTGTATAAATAAATAAATTAGTAAGTAAATAAATAAATAAATTGAGTGCCCATGCTCTATAGCCTGTCAAAATGGACAACATTTACAACAGAACAGTTGTAAGAGCTCACATCAAAAATAGACAGAACATGCTACTGGCCTGTGACTTTAATCTCTATTTTCAATCCTACATACTACATATTGCTTTTCTAAGACTTAAATTCAACTCAGTCCAGGCTTATTAATTAGCTGATGTGTTACATGGGAACAGTGGAAACACTCAAATGTAGGATGGATGCTTCAGACCCAGGGTTGAGAAACATGAGTATCATATTATCACATTATTTTGTGAGATCATAAAATCCTCCAGGCTCACTGGGTAGCGTTGCCACCTCACAGCTCCAGTGCCTCCGATCCTGAGCTCAGATTACTGATCTATTACTGTCACCTGTGAGTAGGTAGTTTCACTTGATTCTTGTAACATCTATATACACATACAGTGTTTGGTGTCTTTGTGAAAATTGTATCACTGTGCCAACTTGTATAAATTCTAAACTGGGTTTAACAGTTCCTAGTCACATGTGTCTTCAGGTGTCCTACTGGTTCGCAGGTTTGCTTACTTTGGCAGCGTTTTTGCCATTGTGTATCAATTTTGCTATAATAACCATAGTCTCTCTGTGATCTGAGCCACTTCTAAACATGAGTGCAATACGGCGTGAATAAAAGGTAACTCTTGGCAAAGCTTAGGTATGTGTCAAATGTCTGGAACCATGACTACAAGTCCTGCAGTTTGGCCCACCATTGGTGTCTTAATGAAACCACTTCAGAGGTCTAATGAGGAGCATTAAGCCTTCCAGCATTCAGGCTTCTCAGAGTCACAGCTGTTGCCTGGACACTCCATAGTCATTATTTAGCCAGGCCACACTTTTTCCACATTGTACCCAGTTGTGCATGAGTACTTTGGACATCGTGCACGTGTCAAAGCACTTGAATCTACTTAGCACAGGGTTTATAATTGTCAGAGGTTAACATGAGAATTTCATGAGTTTTGCCCATGATGAAATGATAATTGACCAGTGGAATTTAATGTTATGATGTTATGAAGATCATTCTGACAGCTGGTTTGAGTCACAATACAATTCTGCATGCCTGGATGTGCTCTTTAGAGCTGCACTCAGTTCTATTGTGTTGCTTCACTGTTGTAAGGACAATAGTTGAGCTCTTTCTATTAAGTTTCAGATCAGTGAAAGAGAGTAAAGCATTTACTAGACGGTGCAATAGTCAGGTGATCTTTATTCGTTTCAAAGAACACCTTTGGGACAAGAATACTCACTAGACCTTATGAAAAATGAGTAGAAATTAAAAAATACAGACATTCATTCTCTTTCTCTTTTAATAATTAAAAGCATATCCTTGTTTTTCCCCATGATATTAGGAGCTCTATTTCATGTATTCATTTATTCGCATTTTATTTTTTTAAGGTGGATTTTTCTTGAAACAATATTTACTTACAAGTAATTTAGCACCACAGCCAGTGAAATATCTAGTTTGCAGTTTAAACTGCAAGGCGTCCCAGATTCCCAGTGACAATGAGACGAGTGAAAGCTAATATTCACCTTCTGTGGTGTAATGATGTTTTTTTCAAGGTTATAAAAATGCACTACCGAATAATCGACTGAATTCTTATCTGCCACAGTCAGACAACCCATGTTAATTATTCCTTTAAACTACCAGGACATGTTGGCAGGTCCAGACTTACATTTTCACGCTTGTAAGATTGTGTATTTTCTGTTTATTAAGATCGTGTATGCTCTGTTGGTACTGAGTAATATGCTTTAAGAGAAATAACTGGATAATAAACTGGGGTTTCAGGGGGTAAACTTTTTTTTTTCTATTGAAAATGCTGAATGCAGATTACAAGCGCCAATATATATCATTTGTTGTTTTAACTTTAAAAAAGAAAGTAATCTAGAGGCTTATAAATGTTCATGGCCTTAATTTAAGTTTATATTGTAAATTAATCCATTGCAGAACAGATTAGATAACTCGAATGCAGTAAATACTGTATAAATTGAATTGGCATATTTAGAGAAGTTATATTTACATAGAAGGTTAAAGAACTATTAAAAAGAAGGTTACATGGAACCCTTACAAAGTAAATGATTTTACAGGGTGCCGTTTCGGGTATTATTTAATCCTAGCTATCTCAATCTCGTTATGTTCCATTGAGTCAATCCTTAGAATGATTAAATCAAAGAAACTGATAACTCACATTAAGCAATCTCACATTAAGTCACATTGGTCAGCTCTTACCGTGTAAAAGGCAATCCTGCACAATGCTAAGGAGAGCTGAATGTTTTCAGCCATCTACGGTGCCTAGCAACAGCGTCACCGGCGACAACCAAACACGCTGAGCTGGAGGAAGTGAATGAAGACCTTACTGTCGTAATGAGACAAAGCCCTATAGATCTGCAAGTCACCATGCAGCAGAGGTGGTCTGTGCTCTGCTTTTATCTACTCACTACTCACAGAATAGGAGGAGATCACTTACTTCATTTCAGACTCGAAAACAAACAGGGAGGGAGGTGGAGAGAGAGAGAGAGAGAGAGAGAGAGAGAGAGAGAGAGAGAGAGAGAGAGAGAGAGAAGAGCACAACATCTAGAAGAGCGAATGATTAGTGTACTGCTTCCCTCCAGAGATTATCGGCTGAGTAGTAACCATCCTCCAAAATAAACCTTGCTAATTGGATTATGCAGTTCTTCACACCTACACTAAACAGTGAATGAAAGCATATGATGACATGGCACTGTCGCAAGGGTTTTTAACATAACATCTGATTCACAACCTTTGAAAAATGACATGAAACAATAAGCAAGAGCTATTTATATGTTGACATCGAGTTCAAATATGGTCTACAGCTACTTTCATGTTTGAGTAATGTGCAAAGGTATCACAACGTCATCTGGCTGCTATTAAAAATCCAGTATAATTCTGTTATATGGAAAAGAGCAGCAGAATCAGTCATGGCTATGCAGGTCATTGACAATACAGGTTTAGAGGCAGTGCACACTTGTTTGCTGGGTGGACTTAAAGTTTAACTGTTGGCCCACTGTTGGCAAAGTGATTTAAATATGGCTAAAAAATTATTGGCCCAAGAATGGTTACCTTTAAACAAACATTGGTCCAACACTGTCTCAGGTTAATCCAACTTTGCCTGACATAGACTCAACGTTGACTGGCATTTGGCAAGGTGGATTTAAAATATGTTGCCCCTGGTGGTCTAATGTTGCCAATTTTGCCCACTAGACAAAATTACACTGGACCAAAGTTGGTACCCAATGTTGGCCCAACAAGTCTTGAGGCAAATAGGTAAAGATACTGATAGGAAATGTGTAAATTGGTGCATTTTTTGTCTCTGCAAACTCTCGACACTCTTAAATAAAGCCACCATGACCTAAATGAATAAACTGTCCAAGGTCACAAAACTATACTGCTTATAAAAATGAAAATAAGAAGCCCCTGCATACAACAACATTAAGGGTGTATCATTCTTAAGAGAATAATAAGCTGGTAATATTAAAGTGCTCGTGTTATAGATTTATATTTACATGGTTTTTATTTTCTTCCACCTAATGACCACAATACTGAGTGTGAAAAATACTAACAGCTAAACACACGTACAGTAGTGAATAGTTCGACTTTTTGCTCTTGTAGTATTAAAGCCCACCACAAGGTGGCATCAATGATGTGCAAAAACGTTAACTTTGGACTGTTTATATTTAGTTGAATTAATATTTAGTTTAATAACTAAAATCAAGCATGTTCAGGACCCCCTGACAGTCCATATTTTGCTGCATCACTGATATTTACACACCTGTGTACTTGTACTAAACCAATGAGTTACTATTTGTAACTATGTACTAGCTTATTAGTTCAATCTAGTTCTTTACACACTTATCATAATCCTTTCACTATGTTTCTCTTTTTGCTCCTTCTACCATTAATGAAATCAAGTAAATAGTCTGTATATGGAAAGTAGAAGTAGGATCTGTATTTATCTCAAATGTGGGGCTTTTGCTATATGGTTTATAAATATTTTTTTAAATACCCTTCTAAGCTTATTATTTTAATTAAATGTATGACATTCTACTTACTCATCTCATTACCATTTTATGTTAGACCAGGCAGTGACATGTGACCACATTTTTGCACAATCTAAAAAAAGGACCGTGTCAGCACCAGCCCACTGCCCCATGGTCCAGAAACATAAGCTGGTCTTATTATAGATTTACTTCAACCTAACGTGACTTGGTCAGATTCAAGCAGTAACACGACAAATTTCAACCTCTGGGTGCCATGGCAGAAGTGGGAGTCACCATTTCTCATGGAATCTCATGCCCTGTACGGCACAAGGTGCATTTTGAAAAAAAGGACCTAGAAAAGTATAAAGAAATCCATCAGTTGTTTGCCTTGCCAGGACTTGGACAGCAGGAACTTAAACTGGACACCAGAAGCAGTACTGGATTTGTAGGCAGTGACGAGGATTTAGGCGAGCCCCTGTTCCGAATCCTCCTGGATGTGACCCAATTCAAACCCGAAGACATTCTTATCCAGGTGTTTGAGGGGTGGCTGATGGTCCGAGGGCAACACGGGGCACGGATGGACGAGCACGGCTTTGTGTCACGAAGCTTCACCAGACAGTACCAGCTGCCTGATCATCAAATGCAGGCAGGAGACCTGACAGCCATGCTGTGTCATGATGGAATATTGGTGGTGGAAACCAAAGAGAGATGGTGGGCAGCATCTGATTAGCTCTTGACATGGATGTCATTTTAAGCATGTGGGGTTATTCTCTCAGTGGTAAAAGGAAATTAGTGAAATATTGATTGTGTAGTGTGCCAGTGTGTACAACAGTGTAATATTCTGCTTATATTTGACAATTTTTTTTACAACATACAATATACTCTTTTCCAGCATGTGCAAAATAAATATGAAACATCATATTTTTTATATTCGGAAGATGAATGGAAGTATAGACCAGATGTTACAACATAGATAATAAAGATATGCATTTAAACCTCGGTGCTGTGTTTTAACCTTAATTCACACCGATATAACATCTCATGTCATTACGTAATATTTCTGTGCACAATAAAATAGCACATGTTAAAATATTTATACTTTGTCTTTCCCTTTTTGAATGTAAAAGAAGTATTCTCTAATAACTTGTGGTATACTAGCACTTTGCCTTTATAACCTCCAACCTCTTGTGTCCTATGAGCAATCCTCCATTCTTCCTGACATTGACTTGCTTGGCCATGCAGTTCATACACTGCCTTCTTCCAATCAGATCTAGAAACAAAGGGACTCATGAAAATAACATGACTTGTTTTTGTTCTGTTATGTTGCTTTTGGCTCAAGTATAAAATACAGGCAATAGCATTTTCCTTTTCTTATTCAGGAGGCATGACTTAACTTAACTGTTCATGTAAGCAATTTAATTAGAATAAATCGGTTTTAACATCTCTCAAGCATTTAAGCAACCCCGAAACACACACACTATAAACTAGTTATGTCACCCAGCCAGTTCCTGCTACAGTCTTGAGCAAGGCCCAACAACAAGCAGTATAAAGTGTTAAAATGATCTCGTGTTACCTGATATATGGATTGACACTGACTCTGTTGTTACTATAGAAGCTATTATATATTACAGCAGCATTGATTTGAATTACAGCCAGAAATAATCAAGAGTAAACTTCTGACCAATCAGAATTGAGAATTCAACAATCCTACAAAATAAGTAGTTATTATATGGCTGAAAGTTGAAAACACCTGACCATCACATTCACATGTTCTTGAACATCTCTATCCAGATTTAAACCCTTTTTGCTGTTATAGTAATCTCCACTCTCTTCCGGAAAGGCTTTTCATTAGATTTTGGAGCGTGCCTGTGGGGATTTGTGTTCATTCAGCCACAAGAGCATTAGTGAGGTCACGCACTTATATTGGGCGAAGAGACCAGGTGTGCTCCAATTCATCTCAAAGGTGTTCAGTGAGATTGAGTTCAGGGCTCTGTGGAGTTCCTCCACACCAACCTTCTCAAACCATGTCTTCATAGACCTCACATTGTACACAGGAGCATTGCCTGTAGTTCTAGTAAAGGGAAATTAATGCCACAAGCATACAAAGACAATCTAGACAATTGTGTGCTTACAAAGGATTGTATTATCACACATACGCGTTTAACGTTCAAGTCTCCATTAAACACTCCCTGAGTACGTGCCTTAAAACTGAGGTCCCTGTTGAGTTCAGTGTTATCCCCGCCCACTCAGGACTTTCTGCTGTCTGATTGGTCGTTCAGCTCCGCCCTCGATGACGTAAGGTCTGTTGTAGAAAGAGGACCGCTTGCTCGGCTGTGAGTGGAACGGGCGCGTGCGGCTAAACTCACTCTTCACTGCGAGCTAGAAAGTCAAGCGATGGAGACCTGATTTCTTTACGCCGCGTTGTGAGGGATTTTAATTTATTTTTTTTAAAGTAATAAACTAAAATAATAATAAAAACACCTCGTTAATGGACTCAGGATACGAGGTGGCAAGTTTTCCAGGGATATACGAAGAACCCGGACGATTCTCAGTGTGGTCTCTGACACGTAAGCGACGCAGAAAAGTTGAGTTGTTTTGTGTTCATTAAACTAGCGCGTTTATTTACCACAGTTAGCTCGCTAGCAAGGTGACTAGCCAGAGACTTTTTACTGCTCTTTATTAAGCGTATTTGTTTTGTAATGGCGGCTCTAAGAGCGAAAGTGTTGTACGACTTCACTTCTGAAAACCCCGGAGAGATATCGGTTAAAGAGAATGAGATAGTGAGTCTGTACAGTGAGCAGGACATTGAGGGCTGGCTGGAAGGACTGAACAGTACCGGGCAGAGGGGACTCTTCCCTGCGTCCTACGTACAGGTCCTGAAGAACGAAATAGCCTCTTCTTTAAACAGCACTTCTGTGGACGCGCATCAAGGCTCTGCAGGAGTCAACAACACTCCAGGAAGCTATACGCCGACTTTTACGAGTGGTTCCCTCCCAGCACCACCTGCACTGCAGCAGCACCAGCAGAGTTACCCAGCCAGCCAAGGGAGTGATGATGACTGGGATGATGACTGGGATGACAGTTCGACAGTGGCTGATGAGCCAGGTGTCACGCGTAGAGATTTACACGATTTCGAAAACAACGGACCCAACACCTACAGGGTGACCACGTCTTCAATGGCCCGAGGTGGCAGCAACGCTCAGCAAGCCAAGAGTTCGGCTACGGTTGGCAGGAACCTTAACAGGTTCTCTACTTTCGTGAAGTCAGGAGGCGAGGCGTTTGTGCTCGGCGAAGCGTCCGGGTTTGTCAAGGATGGCGATAAGATCTGTGTGGTGATGGGTCAGTATGGCCCCGAGTGGCAGGAAAACCCGTACCCTTTCCTTTGTACCATCGATGATCCGACCAAGCAGACGAAATTCAAGGGCATGAAAAGCTACATCTCGTATAAACTAACCCCGACGCACACGCAAAACCCAGTGAACCGAAGATATAAGCATTTTGACTGGCTGTACGCTCGGTTGGTGGAGAAGTTCCCGGTCATTTCTGTTCCGCACATCCCTGAGAAGCAGGCCACAGGCCGCTTCGAGGAGGATTTCATTTCGAAGAGAAGGAAAGGTCTGATCTGGTGGATGAACCACATGACGAGCCACCCGGTGCTGGCCAGGTGTGATGTTTTCCAGCACTTTCTCACCTGCAGCAGCACAGACGAAAAGAGCTGGAAGCAAGGCAAGAGGAAGGCGGAGAAGGACGAGATGGTCGGAGCGAATTTCTTCCTTATGATCAGCACGCCGGCCTCCTCGCTCGACTTCCAAGAAGTCGAGGGCAAGATCGACGGATTTAAGGGTTTCACCAAAAAAATGGACGATAGCGTGATCCAGGTGAACGCGACGCTCAATGAGTTTGCGAGGAAACAGATCACTGGATTTAAGAAGGAATATCAGAAAGTCGGCCAGGCGTTTAAGTATCTCAGCCAAGCTTTCGAGCTTGACCAGCAGGCGTACTCGACCGGTCTGAACCATGCCATTGCGTACACCGGCGAGGCTTACGAAGCCATCGGAGACTACTTTGTGGAGCAACCGAAACAAGACGTGGACCCGGTGATGGATCTCCTCGCACTGTACCAAGGACATCTCACCAACTACCCTGACATCATCCATGTTCAGAAAGGTATGTAGCACACGTGCATATTTACCTATCCAAAGGAGCTGAAATAGTTGGGCTTGTTTAAACCACAGTGGGGCTTTGCATGACCCATTTGTTTGCTTAAAACCCACAAGCGTAGTCTGCTACTGGTTTCCTTTGACTGCCAGGTCACATCTGCTGACGTGACGTGTGCGTTTTTCCATTGGCAAATGCGCACAGAGAGAGGACGTATTGACCGTGTGTGTTTCTTGGTGGAACATAATCCTTTGTTTACAGACTGTAAGTGATAATGCTATTGTAGCAGCAGGCTTCTGATTCTGGGTAATTCATGTTAAACCAGTTTCAGAATCAGTCATAAGTTGTGATCTCATATACTAGGACAAAATTGTTTTTAAAAATCACAGATCCCAGAGATATTTTCAGTCCTACATTACAGCAACTACTCTAATACTATCCAAGAATAATCTAATTTGAGAATAAGAAATGTAGACTGTAACAGTAAGTGTGGCCTGAACATACACATACAGTGGATACCGATGTGCAGGTATAGAGCGTTTGTGCAGTGTCGTAGCATGACATTTAGCGTATGACAGTTGTGGGTAGAAGCAGATTTTAAATAAAAAATAAAAATTTAAAAAAAAAAAAAAGTGTCTAGACAAATCAGCCGACTGACCATGTACAACACAAAGCACAAAGATCGAGACCTTTTAAAGTCACCGATTTTTTGATGTAGTTTCCACTGAAACAGGAAGTCAGGGCGGGACATATCGAGTAGCTCCTCTGCCTTTTTAAACAGCCAATAGCGTGCCGCTTACCTCACAGGCTGGGGCTAAGCCATACTCGACAGCTGTACCATGGATTGACAAATCAGATTCTAGGGAGCGTTTGATTGGACGGAAAATCTGATGGGAAGCTGAATGATGTCATTAAAATTGTCGATCCGTGTCGGTGGTCGAGAGAGACTGTAAATTTTGAATGTGTACATCTTGTGAATTTTATAATTGTTTTTAGATCACACGCGCATATAGATAACCTTAAGGCGAACATATTCCTACTAAAAGCCACAACACTTCCATTTTGATTTCATGGGGACTTTAATTGAGGTATAGAAGTATAACAGCTAAATTTTATATTTGTGTGTGTGTGTAAATTTCACAGTAGTTCAGCGCGAGTTCTGGTGCTGTCACTTTAATAAATATTATTTAATAATAAAACCACAGACTATATAGCTATATCATGACCTTGTTAACCTGAAGTGGGGAGTTTTAAAAGTTTGTTGAATTATCATATCGATTGATAGTCGATATTAAGAAGTCACAGTGAAATAACTTCTTCCTGTTCAGAGTTCAACACTGACCGTAACCTAACTACTTATTAATCCAAAATAAATATAGGCAGCAGCGCCACATTAATCATTAAATGCCATTATCATCACCCACGTTGTGCAGGATTTTTTGCTGCTTACACAACTTTACCACAGTTGTGGGCCTTTTGTAAGCTCTTAACTTCTTGTCTAACACTACAAAAGCTGATTGAAGTGTGACTCGGATGCACAGTCTGACTCGTCTGATACCGTGTTACTAAAGAACAGGGGTTTACACAACGTCTCTATCTGTATCTGTTTAGTGCGTTAAATTATTTTTTTTGTCCAGGTCAAATTTAAACCCAATATAAGCACGGCCTAAACTTGAATTGAACTCGTATATGAACCCTACCACACTATCCTGGAAAACACTGGAAAAGAAAGCAAGTGGTAGAAATGTCAGCTCTGTCAGCATGGTGTGTGAATTCTGGCTCTGGGTGTTTCTGAGCCTCAGCTACATCACTCCAGTTTATCACTGGTCACAACAACAGCTTTGCATGTGACTGCTTTTATTTTTTTATATAAATCCTGCACTTGCGTTTATTATTTTTGGCTTGTACTCCCCCATGATATTTTCTAACAAATTTAGTTGGTTCTATTTCCTATATTTGAAACAATCTAATAGCCTGATTTAAACCATTGCAACCCTGACCAGGCGGTTACTAAAGATAAGGCATGAACGTAAATGTAAGCGCGTCATTCAGCGACTCATGTTCATGATAATTAATGTTCTTTTGCTTTGTCCAGTGAACTCGTATATGATCGCTCACTTGTTTGTTTGGTTTTTTTTTTTCTTCTGTAGGATCCCAGTCCTGTTTCTAGTAGATTTCTTGCAAGCTTTCTATAAAAAAAGGACTAACGGGGCTTGTATTTGTTTCTGTTTAGAACAAGTTATCTGTTCAACATAAATAACAAATTCGGGTACATCACTACGAAGGAAGCAGTTTCAGGCCCAATCGTACAAGATTAGAGTCCTGGTGAAAAGATGTCTTCTCTAATCTTAATGTTGTGTCTTTTTTTTTTTTTCTTCCTTTTCTTAATGGAAATTTCAGGTGGTGAATTCGGCTTTTGGTTTAGATTTGACTAACAAAACACTAGTTCCATGGCACTTTTGCTTTTATAAGAGAGGAATGGTTCGTAATGGACAAAACAGTATAAAGGCAATCGGATGGTTTGTTTGAGTGATAACCCTACTCTGTAGTGATGCATTTATCACGGTACCAGAATTTCAGTAGTCGGTACCAATACCAGTAAAATTCCACAGTACTCTGTACCAATTTCAGTACCAAAGCCAAACACAAAAACATGCTAATTAAACAACACACTATTTTATTAAAAACGTTAAGTAGCAATATAAAATGTATTTTTAAAAGTGCCATTCTGTCCTTCAAGTATATCATTATTAAAGCTACTAGAGTTATCCAGGCAAGAGCAGAAATATTTTTCTGACTGAGTGATATTAAAGACATAAACAGTGCTAGCCACACATCTATTATTTTCTAACACGTATATAGATCAGATATATCGCTCATCAAAAAGCCTCTGATGTGTAAAATTAGTAAACCCCATCATGTACTCCCATTTATTTTACCCCAATAAAAGTTAATAAGGACTCCTGACCTTATTAGCGTTAAATGCGCGTATGCTGACATTAAGTAAGCAGTTATACACCCCAGTTAAACTTTGCTACAACATTCATAATGCAACCGCTACCCTACTCACCTGCTTGAATAAATACTGCGGGTAAGCAGCCACTCAGATCAATTTTAGGGGCGCGGCTTTTACACACTTTGCGGTAACAGCACAGAAAGCAGACAACGAGCGTCCGAGAAAAATGTATTTTGTGTATGTATTTCGCCTACTATATTGTAGGTAAGTATGCAGTTTCAGACACAGCCATGGTAACCGGGGGAGTCACTACTGCTTTGGCTCTTCTTGTTGCATGGTGCACCCATGAAAAATTCCCGACTGACCACCTGTCGGGTAGCGTGTCCGTACCGGGTTGACATTGACGGTTGATATTACTAGAAAGAAAACTCTCAAAGCTGCTCTAAGTTCTCTACCTAGGAGATGACGCAGTCCTACAAACATTTTATTTTGGCACTATAAAGCGTTGCGCAAAACACTTAGTATACCTCAAGCCACAAGCAGAATGAAGATGTGTTCAATAACAAAATGGTGTGAGATGAACAGCACAGTATATTCAGGGGTGGACTAGTCAGTAGCGCGGATGCATGCGATAAACAGATTTCATGTTCAGGGTATTAGTTTATTTTCAAAATTGCCCTGTTGACAAATAGAAAATAACGAATTAATTTTTTTTAAAGTATGCTTTTTTTTTTTTTCTTTCGTGAAACAAACATTTGATACTTGGCTGTTTCAATTTAATGCACTTCAAGCTTATGCAGCAAACCTCGATCTTGTAACTAAATTAGACATTTTCTGTTCATTCTGACTCGTTTCACACCTCCCTCTGCAGCTGGAAACTGGTTGGAACACAATAATAACAATATGGAGGTGATTTGGTTGTCAGCCGCCCTTTTAGCACTAATGTTAGTTAGTTGACGAATCACCTTTGCAGTCTTCCACGTAAAGTGAAGGATGTTTACTTTGAATGTGATGTGATTTCCAGCTATGATTCAGAACGTCCTTCAGCTTTTCAGTGCGATTATTTTTTTATTTTATTTTTTTTTAATTATTTTTATTTATTTATTTATTTATTTATTGGGAGCATTCCTGAAAGTCAAGAGTTTGCCTTCACCCCATCCTCGAAAACCTGGCTGTAGCGCCAATCTGCCATTATATCTTTATGCACATTTTAGGGTTTTTTTTTTTCTTAACCTAACAACGATCAACACTGATTGAAAGTATCTGGTTTGATGTGAAAATGTGAAAAAGAAACCTTTTTTCCTTCTTTTCAATGTTATTTCAATTTGTACAGAAATAAATGATTATTACACTCAGTATATAATCAAGTGCAATACTACTGCTTTGCCTGTGGTTTGTTAGCAAACCTATATATTGTGATACATATCCTGTATCAAAGAAATAATCATCTAGTATTGTGATATGATATTTTGGTTAATATCAACTTGATCGTTCTTGAAATGTTGATTTTTATTTTAATTTATATAAATAGTTGAACCTGTTTTTCTGTATGCTGAACTGCACTGATGTTCATAAAGAACAATTAGAATTGTAAATCATGCCATCCACAATTTCACTTTTAGCACCAGTGGTTTGAACTACACACCCAAAGGAAACCACAAAGTATCTATTGACAGTAACGCGGCATGAGCGCCTGTGTTGTTCTGAAGATTGTACTTTTATTTAATCGAAGACTTCTTTTGAGAGAAAAGGCAGGAACTTGGTTGGTATGCAGGTTGCATAATCCTGTATTTTGTAACAAATGCGTAATTCGTTCACCTGCCACCTGTCTCACGTTCTCGTTCCTCCTCCCAAACTTAAATGAGATAAGTATGTTGCAAGGCCATTTCCCCTGCTTTTGGAATCCAGGAGTGATGTTTCACCACCATCACAAATAATTAGGGGTGTAACGACACACTCTAGTCACGATCCGATTCACAACACTGGCTTCACGATTCGATCAATTTCGAATCTCGGAATATTTTGATTTAAAAAAGACTGCTTTTTGTTTCTGAACCGTAAACATAAATATTAAAACAAAATGCTTTTTGTTTGTGTGAAATGTTCCTGTGTTCAAATCGGCGTATGCTGATATCGCACATTTCCACGATGTACATGGTCACATTTTTGCGTCACAATGCATCGTTGCACCACTGAAGCATTCACTAAATATTTAAGCTCCTTTTGATTAAAATGTAATTTACGATCGATTAAGTTTATCACTGATCATTATCATCAGTATACAGATGCCTTTTTATGTGGATCACGTTTTCATTAGATCACGTTTCTGGATCTCTTACCCATCGGGGGCAAATGAAACATGAACTGCTTGTGTGTTTGGACATTACATATTGATCTACGTCACTATAATGCCTCCATTAGTCATCACAAGCCTTTAGTGCATGACCTCACACACCGCTCTTGACTTTCAGTAATGCTCGTTTATCTATTCCCATTTATGAGCAGTTAAAAAATTCAGAACAATACGTTCTGCTTAATACTCATGTCGATATAAGGAAGTGGTCTAACATGTGACCGCAGATCATTCTGCGTTTTCAGAAAACCGACTACATCGACAGATTTTCCAGCTGCTATTACAAAAGGGGGCCAAATGTGCTGAGTGGGATACACGTGTTTCCTCTCTCTACGGTGGTGCACCAGTCTGTTAAAGCTCTTTATTAAACCGTTTCATATGGTGGCTTTAAACTTCTCCTCAGATAGCTCCTGAAGCAGTGCACAAGTTTTGCTTATGTTTTGTGTAAGCAATTCAAGATGTATCACTTTCAGACTCCTCAGGAAGAGAGATTTTGACAATTTTTGGATGGTAAATGTATATCACAGTATATAGATTCAGTTCACGATACTGGCTTCGTGATTTGTTTTGTTTAATTTCAGTTCTCAGAAAATTTTGAACAGTATTTTAATGAAGAAAACTTTTGACTGAAAAAAAACTCGTTTTTATCGCAGACTCAAAAGCAATGTGTGTCTGTTTAAAGCGAAATAAATATCACAGTATATACTGTTTATTACAATTTATATAAACACTGCAAAGTGTTGGACAAAAAAAGGGCAAAGAAGTTCATTTTAGAGGAACCAGACATTTACTGTGTCACAGTGCACAGATCATTATCACGAGTAACTAAATAGTGAAGTTGTGTATATTAAGGTATTAATAGTGTGAGGGAAAATAAGAGTCTAAAAAATATGAAGTTTTGATTTACAGCTTTTCTGTTTCAGAATATATAGGATGGCGTACATCCACCACAGGATGTGGTGGAACATGGTACAAGAGTAGGCACATTTGTTCTTGTACCATGTTAAGTTGTTAGTAGACGACCACAATAGGCGCACAATAAAGGGCTCGGAGATGACGTCTGTGGGGGTTGTGCATAGACAAACCCACCTTCACAAGCTTGAAGCCTCTCTGTGGTTTTGTATCAGCTGTCCCGTACAAGTGCAGTACTGCAAGTGGTGCTTTTAAATATCACACGTATTTGCACGACTGCAGGAAGAGCACAGTACCAGCACGGTTAATTATGGAAATACAGAAACAAATGCTAGCATACAAGAAAGAGGAAGAAGATTAGTATATGAATCAGTTTGTGGATGCAGGGGTGTTTGATTATGGAGTCATTTGCATGGCAAGAGAAGCCTCCCTCAGGACAGTGTTTTGTTATAAAATGTAGAGCTCCAACAACTAATCGATAATAATCGATTATGAAAATCGTTGTCAACGAATCTCATTATCGATTAGTTGGTCTGCGCAGCACGGGGGAGATTTACTCGTTACGTTACTTCTGTTACGAAAACACGCTTCGGAGAGTAAATACTAACGTTGTGTCCCAAATGAAGTACTATACACTTACACTATGTACTGTGTCCTCTACCGTCTAGTGCAGGGGTGGGCAATCTTATCCAGAAAGGGCCGGTGTGGGTGCAGGTTTTCATTCCAACCAAGCAGAAGCCAGGCACTGAGGTTTCAGTGATCACAGTAAGGTGCGTACTAAACGCAGAAGGTTTCCATGACAGAACTCCAAGACGTACACTACTACTGACCCAAAAGCACAACAAAATTAGCTCAAAATCATATAAATAAGCCACAGAGGTTTAGGGAGTCTGTTCTGTGGAGCGATGAAACAAAACTGGAACTTGATGGATCAGCAGTATGTCTGGAGGAAGAAGAATGAAGAAAGAACACTCTGTCCACAGGCAAGCATGGTGGTGGCTCGGTGATGCTCTGGGGCTGCTTTGTTTCCTCTGACACTGGAAGCCTGCAGCATGTGGAAGGCAAGATGGATTCATTGAAGTATCAGGAAATCCTAGGAGAAAACGTCATGCCATCTGAGAGGAAGCTGAAGCTTGGGCGTCATTGGACCTTCCAACAGGACAATGAACCCACCTCAAATTCCATCAAGGCTTGATTGCAGAAGAAGTCCTGGAAGATTCTACAGGGCCATCACAGTCACCTGACTTGAACCCCATAGAAAATCTCTGGTGGGATGTGAAGAAGGCGTCGCAGCACGCAAACCCAAGAATATTACTGAACTGGAGGCCTTTGCTCATGAGGAATGAGCTGAGATTCCTCAGGAATGCTGCCAGAAGCTCTGCATCTCATTTGCAGCATGCTACTGCGACAGTGGTAGAAAGTAGATGTGAGAAAGATATGCTTCTGTCACTCGCTATTTTTTTTCAGTCCTTAGTGTTTTTATAAGAAACCTTTATTCAAGTACAGCTTTAGATTCCGTTAAGTTGAATGAATGTGAGTATGTAGTTGAATGTGAGAATGTAATATGATTCTGAAATAAAACAGAAAAATAAAATCTTACTTCTAGATGCTTGTTATTTACCCTGGGTCTCTGAAATGAAAAGACTGCTGTTGCCAGAGGTCTGGATGTGCAGCATTTTTTTGGGGGGGATGGGTATTGAGGAATGTCCTGCATGTTTTGCTTCAGTGAGAAAGGAAGTCAAACATCTGTGTCGCTAAATTCTTTCTGTGCTGCACTATATGACACTGCACAAAATAAACCGTGTGTCTAGAAAACACAGAATCGAATAGGCTGAGTTCAAATAACTTTATACCGTGCAGTGTAATGAAATGGAGTTGTACTTTCTGTCTACTGAACGAGATTCAAGACCCACAAGTGTAACACGTATTAATAATTAGAAAACCACAAGACTGGTCAGAAGTTGTTCTCCGAGAATAGTTCTAGCTGCAAAGTTAATATTAATGAGTTTGTTCTTCTACGTGATCATTTCTATAGTAACGGCTTGCAGAGAGATTTGATATGGTGAAGTTTTCGTTGAGGAGACATTTATTTAGCTTTTTTTTTTTTTGAAGGTGTCTGTAATTTGTTCCACAATGTTTACATTACTATAAATGGGTGAAAAGTATGACTTCTGTTTTGTTTTTTGTTTGTTTTTTTTTTTGTCATTTTAATCATGGGCAACTTGCTGTGATGAGAGGAATACAACACTCCGAGACGAGCTCTTGGAGAATAATCAACTTTGTCTTCACACCATCCTGTTGTTTATTGTTTTCCTCGAACTGCACACCCCCTTAGGTTTTATTCCTTAGTTATTATTATGGTAGTAATAATAAGTAATAATTAAAATCTCACTATCGGATTTCATTTGCTCCAGTGGAGTACATATGCAGGATGGTAACACATCCACTATGTAATTATGCCTTGATCTGCCTTCAGAGTGGTCATGTGATGCACAGACTTCGACATGTAGGGATAAAAGTCCAGCTCTTAAAAATAAAAAAAAATGTCCAGAACTGTTTGTCTAATACCTTGATGGTGTTTGCACTGGAGATTTCAGATAAAGTTACTTGTAGCTGAATATTAAGTGAAACACGTGACACAGCGTTGCTGTTATCAGTTATGACTTTTAAGATATAGACTATTCACTCGTGCACAGTCTCGTTAGAATCGAGAGAGAGAGAGAGAGAGAATTCCCTAGGACTTGAAGTGACGTCCCAGGCGCATTTGTTTTATACTGTGTTGGTCAGCGCAGAGGAAGTCTGCTTTCTGCTTTCATGTTGGCCTGACGGACCCACAGAGCTCGGAAAAACCCACCCCACTCACAATACATATCCATCACATCATGTTAGGGTTAGATTAACTTTCTGCATTGTTTTTGGTGCAGTGACGCAATGCTTACGAAAAGAGTAACAGAAGATGGCCTTAAACTGTTTTAGCTCATATTTTAATTAATTCTCACTTTAAACAGTCAGGTGCATACCGTGCATTCCACTAATATTGGCACCCTTGCTAAATATGAGCAAAGAAGGCTGTGAAAAATTGTCTTTATTGTTTAACCTTTTGATCTTTTTATCCCAACAATTCACAAAAATATTCTGCTCTCATGGATATCAAACAATTGCAAGCACAACACAGGTAGGTTTATAAAAAAAAAAAAAAAAAAATCTTTGTTGTATATAGTTGTGCAACAATTATTGGCGTCCTTTTAATCATTGTTTGAAAACATTGTTTGATTGTTTGAAACACTAGAACTACCCTTTCTAGATTTTTTCTTCAAAAAACATTTGCCATTGCATTGTTAATATCATGTGG
>NC_030437.2:13738796-13741296 GCF_001660625.3 Ictalurus punctatus | reverse complement strand
CAGACTTCACTTCTGCAAGCATTACTGACCTTGTTAAAAACTGACTAAATGCTAATGCTAGTGACGTGCTTCTACACCTGACTTGTAACCAGCATCTGGCATTTTTTTCCCTGCAATGATGTAACATGTAAATGACACACATTGCATATTTATGGCAATGCCCCCTGATCTTTTGCCAGAGTCAGCATCTGCCACAAGCAATGCTGTCATTAGTCAGCGATGGTATGCTGCAGACAATCTCAAGCCTAGCGCGAACACAGTATTGGATAAATACTTGGCCAGATAACATATTTGACATAATTTATGCTAATGCACCAGGTCACCAGGGTTCTTTTGTGCAGTGAAATCCTGTTTGGCCCTGATCTGCAACCAACTGCCAGAGGACAGGCTAAGCTTGTATGCTGCAAAATCCCCAGTGTTGAACCTCCAGGGTTTATACATGTCCAATCATCAGGGTTTATATAGGACACAGATGATCTTTGAAAGAGTTAATTCAACACTCTCGGTGTTCATTCACATTAACACTGGGCATCTGTTGTGTAGGTGCTATTAGATGGGAAGAATTTAAGATTTACCACATCACAGACAAGCTGTTTAAAAAAATAAATAAATAAATAACACATCAAAAGTTTATTAATGAAGGTTGTTTTTTTTTGTTTGTTTGTTTGTTTTTGTCAATCCAGTCTTATTTTTAATCTTTAAAATGGTTTATATGCAGTTTGCTTTCTGTTCTGTCATGATTGGATTGATTGCTGTTGACCGTAAACGTTCTTCTCTTTAAATAAGTGTCTTTAGGAAACAGATTAGATATACATGCGCTCTACTCTCTTGAGCTTGTGCAAGTCTGATGAGCTTCTTCTTAACATATTTAATGTGGTGTGTGAGGTTTTGCTGACTGCTCCATTGTAGCATTCAGGTCAAGGCTTACCCACACTGTCTGAACTGAGAATATTGCATTGCTTTACTTTACTTCTTCCCATGAACCAGACAACACAAGTGCAAGGTTGAGCCTCATGAGAAACAAAAGTCCTGACATTTAAAGTCAGTCTTTAATAGGTGTGCACTTATGATAATGTTACACAATAAGTAAACTTGCTCTTTAGTGATTAGTACCTGTGCTTAGTGTTTGAACAGAATAAATTTTCGTTTCTCCAGGAAGTCTTTTTATTTTTCTTTCTTTCAGGAAGGTCATGTCGTCTCTATAAGTAAGATAATGTGTGTTAAAGAAGGACAAACATAAAACCTCAGTGCTGTAGCTTTCTGGGACTGGGATTGTGAAACAAAGCTCTAGGGCATATGTAAATATTTCAGTGTTTGCCAGATGCCCATAGTTAGTCAAATCTTGCTCATGTCCTCATGACTTTATTGTGTCACACTCACAGTTTCCATTCTGATATACTGTTATTCTTAAATTTTTTTTTCATTTTTTTTTTCATTTTTTTTTTTTTTTTTTTAAATCATCTCACGTCACATTCAGTTTTATCAAAGATAATAATAGATATCCAAGGCTCATGTTTGTACCAGTCTCATTTACTTCACCTCACAATTTCAGAAGATTTCGGAGCAGCTTTGGAAACCTTTTCCTACATTTCTGCACGTGGTATTAAGGCTGTTATTTCACCTTAAAGTAAATGTCAGTATTATGTTTCTTGCTCAGTCCTTCCAGGATTTTGCGATTGCAGAAATGAACGCAAAATCAAGCAAGCTCCGCAATATCCACAGGAGCTTGCGGTTTTTTTTTTTTTGGGTTTTTTTTTAACCAAATTACAGCATATTTTCAGCAGATTTGGGCCACAACACACATTCAGCTAAAGCCCTCTTCGATTCATGTGCCTCGAACATGCGTACAGATAAAATGTCTCGCCAAAATCAAGCATTTATGGCCATGACAATCACAACAACAACAAAAAAAATGACCAATATCCTGTACGGGACTGACTTGTTTATTCAGGCAGGTAATGAGAAATATAATTTGCTTGTCGTGTGTAATTTGGTCATTTTTGTTACCTTTTGTCATTTTGTTATGCAAGCAAGCGGCTTGGTCTTGCTTATCATCTAGCATGTAGAATCTGTTATTTATAAAGTCTGATATACAGAAATTTAGTTTGGACAGGTGTATTTAAATTGAATGGGATGATGTTGAACAGAAGGAGCTTTGCGTATTATTTGTAATCATATATTAAATCGTTAAAACGAGTTTAATCTTGAGCCTTTCTTACCCCTTCAGAGAATTCAGGAATATCGTGAAAAACCACGATAATGAGGAGTTGCAGTTGTATTACTTTGTTACATGTATTAAATGCATTGTGCAGCATTGTGTGTATCGCCTTTCATATTAATTCCAACCTCTTATACACTTTTAAACAAACAAAAGTGTAGAACTCGCGTCATATCATGGCTTAGATGTAGTATTATATAGTGTTCCTAGCTAGAAACTATTCACCTGCCACTCGTGGCAAGCGACAAAAATGACTCCAAGCATAATAATCTGCCTGCGTGA